>NW_024746541.1:2938955-3002181 GCF_018991925.1 Homarus americanus | reverse complement strand
GAAGTTACGTATTGCTCCACACCACTATTAGACGTCAATCAACAATTCACTGACTGTAATAGACACTCATCACCCACTGACTGTAATAGACACCCATCAACACCACTGACTGTATAGACAACCATCAACACTCAATGACCGTAATAGACACCAACCAATACCCACTTTGACTGTGGGCAGACAATCAACACTCCACTGACTGTAATAGGACAATCTATCAATACCCACTGACTGTAATAGACACCATCACAATTCATTGACTGTAATAGACACTCCATCAACACCCATTGACTGTAATAGACACCCATCACCCACTGACTGTAATAGACAATCTATCAACACCCACTGACTGTATTAGACAATCATCAATACCCACTGACTGTAATAGACACCCATCAATAATCTTCGACTGTAGACACCCATCAACACCATTGACTGTATAGACACCTATCACCCACTGACCGTAATAGACAATCCATCTGACCGTTTAGATTGACTGTAATAGACACCACTAATACCACTGACCGTATTAGACACCCATCACCCCACTGACCGTAATAGACACTCACTAATGTTCACTGATTGTAATAGACAATGATCAATCCCACTTGACTGTATTAGGACATTCATCAACACCCACTGACTGTAATAGACACTCATCAACACCCACTGACTGTACAGACACCATCAACACCACTGACTGTATAGACACCCATCAACACCCACCGATCGTAATAGACACCATCAACACCTACTGACTGTAATAGACACCAACCAATACCCACTGACTGTAAAGACACCATCAACAATTACTGACTGTAATAGACACCTCATCACCATTGACTGGGTAATAGACACCCATCAACACCACCGACCAATAGACACCCATCACCCACTGACTGTAATAGACACCCACTAATACCACTGACTGTATAGACACCCATCAACACCCACTGACTGGGTATTAGACAATCTAACATCAACTGACCGTAATAGGATGTTCCATCAACACCACTGACTGTAATAGACACCATCAACACCCACTGACTGTATTAGACACTCACTAATACCGACCTGTAATAGACAATTCCATCAACACCCACTGACTGTATAGACACCCACTATACCCACTGACTGTACAGAGCCACTAATACCTACTGACTGTAAAGACACTCATCAACACCACTGACCGTAATAGACAATCTACCACCCACTGACCGTACAGACACCCACTCAATACCACTGACTGTACACACTCACTAATACCCAATGACTGTATTAGACACCCATCACCCACTGACCACCAATACCCACTGACCGTAAGACACCCATCAACACCACCGACCGTAATAGACACCCACCAATACCCACTGACCGTAAAGACACCCATCAACACCCACTGACCGTAACACAGACACCCATCAATACCCACTGACCGTAATAGACACCCACTAATACCCACTGACTGCCAGACACCCATCAACTCACTGACTGTGACCAGACACCATCAACACCCACTGACTGTACAGACACCCATCAACACCTCACTGACCAATGGACACCCACCAATCACCACTGACTGTACAGACACCCACTAATACCCACTGACTGTAATAGACACCCATCAACAATCACTGACTGTAATAGACACCCATCAACACCCAATTGACTGTAACAGACACCATCACCATTCCACGACTGCAGAAACTCACCAATACCCACTGACTGTAATAGACACCATCACCCACTGACTGTAATGACACCCATCAACACCCACTGACTGTAATAGACACCCATCAACACCCACTGACTGTGTTAGACACCCATCAACACCCACTGACCGTATAGGCACCCACTAATACCACTGACTGTAATAGACACCATCAACACCAATGACCGTAATAGACACCATCAACACCCACTGACTGTAACAGACACCCATCAACACCACTGACTAATAGACACCCATCACCCACTGACTGTAATAGACACCCATCAACACCCACTGACTGTAATAGACACCACTAATACCCACTGACTGTAATAGACACCCAAGAACACCACTGACTGTAATAGACACCCATCAACACCACCGACTGTACAGACAATCAACACCCACCGACGTAATAGACACCCATCAACACCACTGACCGTAATAGACACCACTATCACCACTGACCGTAATAGACACCCACTAATACCCACTGACTGTACACCCATCAACAACCATTGACTGTAATAGACACCCACCAATACCCACTGACCGTACACACCCACTAATACCCACTGACTGTAATAGACACCCATCAATACCCACTGACTGTACAGACACCTCACCAATTCACCGACTGTAATAGACACCATCAACACCCACTGACTGTAACAGACACCCATCAATACCCACTGACTGTAATAGACACCAATCAACACCCACTGACTGTAACAGACACCATCATCCCACTGACTGTAATAGACACCCACCTATCACCCACTGATCAAATGACACCCATCAACACCCACTGACTGTACAGACACCCATCAACACCCACTGACCGTACAGACACCCATCAACACCCACTGACCAATAGACACCACTAATACCACTGACTGTACAGACACCACCAATACCCACTGACCGTAATAGACTACCCACTAATACCCACTGACCGTAATAGACACCCATCAACACCCACTGACTGTAAAGACACCATCAACACCCACTGACTGTACAAGACACCCATCAACACCCACTGACTGTAATAGACACCAATAATACCCACTGACGTAATAGGACACCCATCAACACCCACTGACTGCATAGACCCACTAATACCCACTCGACTGTACAGACAACCACTCAATACCCACTGTGTACAGACACCCATCAACACCCACTGACTGTAATAGACACCCATCAACACCCACTGACTGTAATAGACAATCTAACACCCACCGACCGTACAGACAACTACCCATCACCACTGACCGGTAATAGACACCCATCAACACCCACTGACTGTAATAGACACCCATCAACACCCACTGACTGTAATAGACACCCATCAACACCCACTGACTGTAATAGACACCCATCAACACCCACTGACTGTAATAGACACCACTCAATACCCACTGACTGTAATAGACACCCATCAACACCACTGACTGTAACAGACACCCATCAATACCCACTGACCGTAATAGACACCCACTAACACCACTGACTGTAATAGACACCCATCAACACCCACTGACTGTAATAGACAGCCATCAACACCCACTGACTGTACAGACACCATCAACACCCACTGACCGTACAGACACCACTAATACCCACTGACTGTAATAGACACCATCAACACCCACTGACTGTAATAGACACCACCAATACCCACTGACTGTAATAGACACCACTAATACCCACTGACCGTAAGACAACCCATCAACATCCACACGACAATAGACACTCATCAACACCACTGACCGTACAGACACCCATCAACACCCACTGACGTAAAGACACCACTAATACCCACTAACCGTAATAGACACTCACTAACACCCACTGGACCGTAATAGACACCCATCACCCACTGACCGTAATAGACACCCATCACCCACTGACTGTAATAGACACCCACAACAATCCACTGACTGTAATAGACACCACTAACACCCACTGACCGTAATAGACACCCATCAACACCCACTGACTGTAATAGACATCATCAATACCCACTGACTGTAATAGACACCCACTAATACCCACTGACTAATAGACACCATCAACACCCACTGACTGTAATAGACACCCATCACACCACTGACTGTAATAGACACCATCAACACCCACTGACCGTACAGACACCCATCAATACACTGACTGTAATAGACACCCATCAACACCACTGACTGTAATAGACACCCACTAATACCCACTGACCGTAATAGACACCCATCAATACCCACTGACTGTAATAGACACCCAATCAACATCCACTGACTGTAAAGACACCCATCAACACCCACTGACCGTAATAGACACCCATCAACACCCACTGACTGTAATAGACACCCACTAATACCCACTGACCATAGACACCCACCAATACCCACACTGCAAGACACTCCATCAACACCCACTGACTGTAATAGACACCCATCAACACCCACTGACCGTAATAGACACCCATCAACACCCACTGACTGTACAGACACCACTAATACCCACTGACCGTACAGACACCCATCAACACCACTGACTGTAACAGACACCCATCAACACCACTGACCGTATTCAGACACCACTAATACCCACTGACTGTAATAGACACCCATCAACACCACTGACCGTAATAGGCACCCATCAACACCACTGACTGTAAAGACACCCATCAACACCCACTGACTGTAAGGGCCACCCACTAACACCCACTGACCATAGACACCCACTAATACCCACTGACTGTACAGACACCCATCAACACCACGACTGTAAAGGTCATCAACACCCACTGACTGTAAACACCATCAACACCCACTGACTGTACAGTCACCATACCCACTGACTGTAATAGACACCATCAACACCACGACTGTACAGACACCCATCAACACCACTGACGTGTACAGACACCTCATCACCACTCCACTGACCGAACAGACAACCACTAATACCATGCCACAGTCACGCCCACCACACCTCCTTTATTCCACTCGTTTCCAGCAATGCTAGTGGAAGTGTAAACTACTAAGCGTTGTAGTGACGCACTCTGGTAGCACTGTGGTTTAGTGGTGCAGCGAAAAGACAATACTGGTGTACTACTGCTATAGGACTTGTCATTACCTAAGTGACAGGATAGTATCACTGAAACTGAAACAGAATTTGTGTTATTGTTTTTGTGACAGTTGTGGTGTTTTTACTGGGACAGAGTATTGGTGTTGTAACTCTGACGCTGTAGAGAAGTTGTTACAGTAACCGAGTTATGACGTCGTTACTGAGTGGTTTGTAGTTGTTTAGTGAGATTTATAGGTTACTGTATTAGGGTTGTAGCATATGAATAGTATAAGTTAAGTAGTAATAATAATGGCTTGCTCTCGTGTTCGAGGATGGCGGTCTCTAAGGACAACTAGGTGAATTTATGTTAACTTTGTATGGTGTATAGCTGTCGCCAACACAACAACTACACAACTTATGTTATCAGTTGCACGACCCAGTGTCAAGGAATAGTCTGAGAAGACGACAACTTGTCAATATCACTGGCTAACCATTACTCCCGGAACGCGATCACAAATCGATTAACATCCAGGTTCCCAATTATTACGGAAGACAGAGAAATAAGGAAAAATTTGGCCATGAATCGATCCTGTCAACTCGCTTGCAAGGCTAGCATGCTAACCATTACATCACAGGTCCTCATAGATTAGTAGTATCGAATATACTATAGGACTAGGCATCTGTCTGTCTGTCTGTCTGTTCTGGGCAGCCGAAACGGCACAATCGTTTTTCATCAAACTTGGTGGAAAAATCGCAAAAAATTCGTAGAGTGGAACAAACCTGGTCCCATGTCGATGTTTTTTAGGAAGCCATTAATTACCCATTTTATTTACGCGAAAACAATGCAAATCTACGGACTTGGCGCACCCTCATTCGCTGTACGCTGTCAGCCCATGATTGCAGTTATTGTACTGCCCTCCTCCCCCCCACTTTTTCTTAGCCTATTTTTTTTATGTTGTTTGGATTAGTAAAGGAAGGAAGATGAGTAAATAGAAGAATAAAGAAGGAAACAGAAAATAGTTAGAGATAACAGGTGGGGGGGAGCTGAGCAACACATGCGTCTGGATGCGCAGCTTCAACGTTACCAGACCATTTTGGACCTTTGTGCTACAGTGTGTGTACAGTATACTTATTCCTGTAGCTGACTGTACATGGGAAAGGGAGAAGAGAAAAAGATAATAGCTGGAATGCATAGAAGATCGAAAGGAGAAGAGGTTGAAGAAGAGAGACTGAAGCATTATTATCCTTAAGAGGCGAGAAAGGAGAGGAGAGAGGATAGTGAGAGGTGGAGGTATGAATGGAGGAATGGAAGGACAGACTAAGAATGGCATAGAAGGATAGTAGAGAAGGAGGACCTTGAGAAGGAGACAAAGGAAGGACAGCGATAAGTAAAACAAAAATCAGAACAAGTAATTGGATGAAAACATGTAGAAATTAGTCGGTTAAATGTTGGAAAGAATAAGAATAATGAGATACAACATAAAAGAAGAAAAAACATTTATTATAACAATCACGACCATGATTATAACAACCACGACCATGATTATAACACCCACACCATGATTAAATAACCACGACCATGATTATAACAACCACGACTATGATTATAACAACCTCGACCATGATTATAACAACCACGACCATGATTATAACAACCACGACCATGATTATAACAACTACGACTATGATTATAACACACAACCATGATTATAACAACCACGACTATGATTATAACAACCACGACCATGATTATAACAACCACTGACCATGATTATAACTAACCACGACCATGATTATAACAACCACGACCATGATTATAACAACCACGGCCATGATTATAACAACCACGACTATGATTATAACAACCACGACTATGATTATAACACCCACGACCATGATTATAACAACCACGACCATGATTATAACAACCACGACTATGATTATAACAACCACGACCATGATTATAACAACCACGACTATGATTATAACAACCACGACCATGATTATAACAACCACGACCATGATTATAACAACCACGACCATGATTATAACAACCTAGACTATGATCATAACCACGACAATGATTATAACAACCGCGACTATGAATATAACAACCACGACTATGATTATAACAACCACGACTATGATCATAACAACCACGACTATGATTATAACAATTATGACCATGATCATAACCACGACAATGATTATAACAACCACGACCATGATTATAACAACCACGACCATGATTATAACAACCACGACTATGAGTATATGAACCACGACCATGATTATAACAACCACGACCATGATTATAACAACCACGACCATGATTATAACAACCACGACCATGATTATAACAACCACGACCATTTTTTATTGGTAATAGGCAGCTCTGGTTATACGAAGTAGCTAAAATGTATACATAAGAGGTCATCTGTTACATACTGATTACCTCACCAACTGAAGGTCTGTTGCACACTTTCAGAGCTACAAAAATAAATTAAAAGATATGTAACTTGGCATCCCCCAAGGTGGCGTACCTAGTCCAACTCTGTTCCATGTACTCATGAATGCACTCTTAAAGTTAATCCCAGACAGCACCAGCAATATCACAATAAATTATGCAGATGATATTCTCGTACAGTACATACTAAAACACGCAGTGACATGCAACTTGCACTGAACCATATAAACGTAACTTGTGATAACCTTAGCCTCATCATCTACAATGTAAAACAAAAAACAAGAACAATGGTGTTCAAGATACAAGCTGGTAACCGCAAACGAGGACCATCAATATTTAAGCGAGATAACAACACCATCGACTATATAATCACCGGAGTATATACCTCTGTGTCCCTCCCCTGTACAGTATCTCACCAGTCATACAGCAGTAACCCGCTAATGTAGGGACAAACTTAAACCCATTACAACTACAGAAGGGAACAGCCTGTAATATAGTGCTACAGTTAAAACATTTAATATAATATACTAAGGCTACACAGGATCTCTCATATCCACACACTAACACTGCTTCTTCGTAATTAGAAAATTATTGACAAATTTGAAAAAATAAAGAAAAAATATAGAATCATTCTAGGCTGTTCCATTAGCACTAAGGTACTTAATATGAGAAAAAACTGAGAATATTGCAATAGTGACACTGGTACTTTAAATTAATGTGGTCACCGTTTGAGTCTTTCTCATGTCATCGTTTTCTTTAATCAAGAAAAATCCGCATGTTATTAATGCATGAACTGCTTAGATGCCAAAACTTGGCTAATTACGGTGCGATTTGCATTAAAAGTCTATCATTTGGAACTTGTCTCATGTTGATTAAACCTGTTTTCCTATTATTTTGGGTACAGACAGACAGACAGACAGACAAGACCGAAAATACACCCTGTCCCGTGTTGAGGATATGGTGATAAAGATCACAATGTGTTCATTAAATTGCTAGAAATATATAAGCCATATAGTGAATCTAAATGGATCCAAACTACAGCCAAACATATGAAGTTATGTGGACTAAACAATGTATATAAGACACAACAGCACTTCCCACCGCCCTGGTAGAGTTCCTTCTTTGGACAGCACCACATACCTTTTACATAGAAGCCAATATAGAGATAAATCAGAGTCCTTACACTCCAACATACCACCAAAGTTTAAAATCTTTATTAAGCAGCCATACATAACTTACAGGTGAAGTACATCTCATCCTTAGGATAAATCTACACTGTTAGGCTCTCACTGCCTTTTCTACATGTAACAGCAAGGGTGATGCTGCCAGTGGTTCAGTCAAATGTAGTTCTGAAACTAGAAAAGGGAGTAAAAAAAAAATAGAACGTTTTAGGGACAGGTCTCAATGGACTAGTATCGAGGTGCACGATAAACTAGCCGCCAACCTCTACTAATTAAAAAAAAATCATATTCTGCTCACACGCGCCCCTCACCCCCCCCTCCCCCGACCCTGTCCAAACGCCCCCCCACCTACTCACTCTCTCTCTCTCTCTCTCTCTCTCTCTCTCCTCACCTTAATCCTTCTGTTTTTTTCTTTATTCTACTTCTCTACCTTCACTTATTATTCCATCGTACCACAGCACCACTAGAGAGGCTCGACAACAACACATAAGGCCCCAGGCTGGTAACAAGTCCTTGAGCCTCCTGGTGAAATGCAGTTGAACCTCAGTATAGACGACGTGTTGGTGGTGGCGTGATTGCGTGACGCTGGGTGATATCACTCGCGGTGGTCGGCACCAGATGGCACCACCCTCCCACCAATCACATTACCGGTGGTACAGCGGTATGGTGAATGGTGGTGGTAGGTGGTTGTGGTAATGGGACAATGGGAGTAGAAGATGGTAGAGTGGGTGGAGATGGTGGTAGAATAGGTGGAAGTGGTGGTGGAGTGGGTGGAGACAGTGGTGGTGGAGTGGTTGGAGATAGTGGTGACTGTGGGTGGGAGCGGTGGGACAGTGAATGGGGATATTAGTAGAGTGGGTGGAGGTGGTGGGTGATAATGGGTAGAGGTGGTGGAACAGTGGCTGAAAGTGATGGTAGATTGAGTGGAGGTGGTGGTAACAGTGGGTGGAGGTGGTGGTAACAGTGGGTGGAGGTGGTGGTATAGTGGGTGCAGGTGGTGGTAACAATATTCAAAAAGGGAGACAGAGCATCGGCGTTAAATTACCGGCCGATCAGTTTGACGTCAGTAGTGGGGAAATTTCTTGAATCAATTATAGCAGATAGTATCCGATCGCATTTAGAGAAAGGTCAAATTAATCTACGACTCTCAACATGGGTTTACAAAGGGAAAATCTTGTCTAACAAATCTTCTGACATTTTTTAGGAAAGTCTTCGAGGTAGTAGATAATGACGAAAATTACGATGTTATTTACTTAGACTTTAGCAGAGTACCGCATCAGAGGCTTCTGAGAAAAATTAAGGCTCATGGTATCGAGGGGAAAGTTTTAAATTGGATAAAATCATGGCTCATCGATAGAACGCAGAGGGTCAGCGTAGATGGTGTTAAATCTGAGTGGGGTCGTGTAACCAGAGGGGTTCCCCAGGGGTCAGTACTAGGCCCACTCTTGTTCATAATCTACATAAACGATCTAGATACTGGGATCGGCAGTGACATAAGCAAGTTTGCGGATGACACCAAAATAGGGCGGCAGATTAATTCAGGGCAGGATGCAAATGCATTACAGGAGGATCTAAATAAACTGCAGGGGTGGTCTGAAAAATGGCAAATGAAATTCAACACCAGCAAGTGCAGCGAACTTAATATTGGAAGAACAAATAATGTCAATGTATACAGCCTTAACAACATCAACCTAGAGAAGTCGACTTGTGAAAGAGACCTAGGGGTACTTGTAAGCCCGGACCTACGGCCTAGAAAGCAGTGCGTTAATGTTCGAAATAAGGCAAACAGAGAATTGGGTTTTATATCTAGAAGTGTAAGTAACAAGAGTGCAGAGGTCTTATTGCAACTATATCTTGCGCTGGTCAGGCCGCACCTCGATTATGCGGTTCAGTTCTGGTGCCCTTATTATAGAATGGATATCAATTCACTAGAGTCGGTGCAGCAAAGAATGACGAAAATGATTCCGGGACTTAGAAACCTTCCATATCAGGATAGGTTAAAGAAACTAAACTTGCATTCCCTAGAAAGACGAAGAGTGCGGGGAGATATGATAGAAGTATTTAAGTCGGTGAAAGGAATCAATAAAGGTGATATAGATAAAGTTCTTATAATATCCGAGCAGGATAGGACTCGGAGCAACGGATTCAAGTTGGATAAGTTTAGGTTTAGGAGGGAGATAGGAAGAAACTGGTTCACAAATAGGCTGGTGGACGAGTGGAACAAGCTTAGCAACTTTGTATTAAGTGCGGGAACTCTGGAAAGTTTCAAAAGGAGGCTAGATAGATTCATGGATGATAGAGAGTGGTAGTAACTCTCGATAGGAGCTGCCATGCACAGGCCAACCGGCCTATTGCAGACTCCTTATTTTCTTTTGTTCTTATGTTCTTTTAGGTGGGGGTGGTGACAGTGTTTTTGATTTAAGAGTTAAAAATGTCTTCAGTTAGTCAATATATCAACACTGGCCAGGCGATTTGATCAGTTATAATAATATAAATGCACCATAATTTATAGTGTGCTCTTGCTTCAGTTATAAGTCTCAATAGCTTGTATTAGCAAACAAATATTAGTACATATTGACACAGATAAATAGGCTGTTAATATCATGTACACTGAGATATACAAAGAACTGTACTACCGGGATGACACAAGGCCTCTCGTTATGTGACTCAGGTCTTCACGCTGCTATAATTGAAAATATAATAATGAATTGCATATATTGTAAGTCCTTCATTAGTCCATGTTTCTTATCTGTACATTACCCCTAACAGGAAACAGTCAGTACTACCATAGTTTGCGTCTGTTTGTAAATGAGACACAACAATCATCTACGTGTGTAAGAACTCCTCTTGCTCGTCCATAGGTAAGCATAAATCACTTACTAAAGTTTACAGTACAAATTACACAACTCTCATGTGTTTACTCATCTGTGTTTGCTTACTGTATTTTACTTAACTTTCGCACATGTGTGATGCATCAACAGTTCCCTGAATGGGTGGTCACAATGCGGGTTCTTACAACGAAAATGTTCCTTCTAAAACCTATACCCGGTCCTATAGAATCTCTATTCACCAGAAAGACGAAGATGCACAAAGGTGGTGGCGCACCCTGCACGGGATCTTTCAGGCTCCGGCACTAAATCAACAACTTGTTACATCGTTGTAAACAGCAACACGCAAGGCCTATTCATCCAGTTTCTATAGCAGTGAGCGAGGCGTGGGACCCGACTCCTACCCTTGTTGACCAAATATCCACAGATAGACGCAGACGATAACGAGTAACACCGTACATAATACACCTCTTGCCAAATTTGTTCGTCGACCTTGAAGTTAGTGTTCTTTACTTTATGTTTTCATTATATATATGTGAAGGTGCGTCAGAATATCTGCATACATATAACAGTTATTCCCGGACACTGACAACAGCGAGATAGTTTAATACGCCGGTTTTTCAAAGTTAGTGTAAAATTGACTAATTACATAATTTAAGTATAACAAGAATAACTTTGAAAAATTATCTTGTTAATAAAATCATCGTAATAAAATACATCAACATGAATGCAACTGGGTATAAAAACTCTGTACTATAGTGACAATTTGGTGAACCTCCTTTATCAATAGTCTGAGTTTGATCTCCAGGAAGTGATTAGTGGGGTCTCTGTGTACGTTAGTTATCTCTCACATGTACCCGAATATGTAGGACTGTAAGTCTGCACAGGACATGTACCCGAGTGTGTCTGTGTGTGTGTGTGTGTGTGTGTGTGTGCACAGGGTGGTGTAATGCGTCTATTGTTAAGGTGCAGGAACTGCTTGCTTCCTCTCGCTTTCAGCTACCGCAGCTGGCTAGCCGTCGTGGTGAACAGGGGAGCAACCTTGCGTAAGTCTTCCCCTGCCAGTTCACAGCCTCTTCACCATCAAGACGCCTGCTGTGCCTCCTCGTGGCAACTCACGGAATCAAAGGCATTTCGTCTTATTAACTCTCCTCCTTTAGTTGACACTCTTTCTTCCCTTTCTCTTAGCCGCAATGTTACTTCACTCTCTCTCTCTTTTACAGGTACTTTAACGGGCAATGTTCGGTGTAACTGGCATCCTGTGTACCGCCAGCAAGGCCGTGGGCTCGTAACACACGTCTTGCCCGCGGTGCCCACCGTTTCTCTGTGGATGTCAGTCACACTAGAATAACCCGTTTTAGTACATCCTTCTTTCCTCACACGGTCAAAGTGTGGAATGCTCTGCCTTTTTCTGTGTTTCCATACTCATACAATCTGTCTCACTTTAAAAAGCTGGTTTTTCGGCATCTTCGTGGTGTAGATTAATATAACCTTTTCTTTTTCTAGTTTTATTTTTTTTAATTCTTATTTTTTCGCCCCCTAGGCCCCGTTGTGTGTCGTTGACCTGTGCCCGGGTGGGCTAATCCCCATAAAAAAAAAGTGCCTTGGAACTGCAGTGGGCCCCAGTGGGACGGCGCATAGGCCTACTGGCATGTGGACAACCCCTGGAGCCTACCAACCACTGCCAACCTCAACGAAAAATCTGAGGTAGAGCCCGACTTGAGGCAGACATGCTTACAGAGCTTCAGCAAGACCCCATCGGCGGAAGAGCAGAAGAGGTGACCAACACTAGAACCCAATAACTAAACCGGCGGATGAAGCCAATGCAAGTTGGACAGGCTATTAAAACTAAACCCAACAGTCTGGGCTGTCACCAGCACATTGCAACTCTCCCTCTACCCAGTCGTTGCTGCTACCTTTACCACTGCATCAGGAAAAGGGAGAGCCAAGATGTGTGATTGCAGCCTTTGCTCCTGCCTCACCACATAGAGCAACTTACGCACAGCCATCGACCAGCTCATCATACTTCTCATCATCATCAAAACCCCTATACCTCCAAAAGTTCTATTGTGACAGACGAGTGGCTGAGAATCAATAGTCACATCTCTGCACCTGGGCGGCATAGATAAGATGGTCGTTTATGCACTGGGATCTAGGAAGCAATGCAATCCGGTCCTGTTTGCGCGACTAAGCAGCCCTTTCCAGGAGCCACTCTGCTCACCTCACATGGGAAGGGGCTAGAAAAGGTGCCCTAAACATAGCCTGCTTAAAAAAACAACCTAACTGGGTAACAGAACCCAGTAAGGTCATCCCAGTGCAGTCGAAAACATAACCATACAACCTCTTATGGTCGTTGCATGGAATGTCAGGACCCTTCTGAATACTAGCACAAATGAGCATCCTGAAAGAAAAACCGCCCTTGCGGCAAAAAAGCTGGCTAGGTATAACATCGACATAGCAGCCATTAGTGGGTCCCAGCTCCCAAGCTAACTGAAATGCCTATTGGGGTCAATGAGCGCCTGATGTCGCACTGAGTCCAACTGAACTACTCATGTCATGCCTTCTTCATATATATATATATATATATATATATATATATATATATATATATATATATATATATATATATATATATATATATATATATATATATATATATATATATATATATATATATATATATCTTGAGAAAATCATACGGGAAAAGGGAAACAACGGAGCACCTTAGCTTTCGTCTTTATTCAAGACATCTTCAGTTGCCTCTGAAGATGTTTTGAATAAAGTCGAAAGCTAAGGTGCTCCGTTGTTTCCCTTTTCCCGTGTGATTTTATCAAGATTTATCTTATCCACGTTTTCATAGTGGATCTACATGAAATATATATATATATATATATATATATATATATATATATATATATATATATATATATATATATATATATATATCGGATCAGATGTGCATCTCAAGCTTTTGGCAGGACTCCGTACCCATGTCTTCAGCTGTAGGAAGCAGAATTTATCTTCAAAGCTGCATGTATATCGATCAGTGGTTCTCCCCACCCAGCTGTGTGACAGCAAGACATGGGTAGCATACAGGAGGCGCCTCAAGGCACTTGAAAACTTTCACCAACGTAGTCTACGTTCCATTCTCCTAGTTTGTTGGGAAGACAAGATAGCAAATGCCAATATTTTCGCTGACACCAACTGTAGGAGCATCGAGGCTACCGTTATCCATGAAAATGTACGTTGGACTGGACATTTTACCTGAATGGTCGACAGTAGACTACCAAAACAACTACTTTACAGTCATCTAACGAATGGTAAACATAACGCTGGTGGGCAACTGAAAAGGTATTAAGGATAGTCTTAAGACAAACCTGAAAAAATGCCAAATCGACCCCCTCATCTGGGAGACAATCACTGCACACCGTAACGCTTGAAGAAGCACCACACAAGGTGTCAATACTTTCGAATTAGCCCGACTGCCTACCGAGGGAGACAAGCGCCAGGGTCTGATAGTCGCCTTCGCCGGCCCTTCCCTATTAGATGTAGCCCTCCACACATGCAACATCTGTGGACGGCCCTGCCGGTCCCGTATCAGCCTCTCGAGTCACTTCAGAGTTCACCAACGAAGGTAATATCTTTATTAACTCATATCATTGTATCATAACTGGATATGCGTCATACTCGATTCCGGTAGGCCAGTAGAAGGTTTGCCCTCCCAATGGGTGTATGGCTCTTCTTATGTGTTACGACCCTTGGCCTCATAGGGTGTAACAAGATCACAAATACAAATTTCTCTTTGTACTATAGGTCCAGGAATAGATCCCACCAAATTCATCACCTCATTACTATGGGGTATATTGAAATTCATGAAGTAGATTTAATTAAATATTTTATATTAACAAACAAACACTAAAACAACAATAATACGATGAGATGTTTGGAAGAGGCTGAGTAAGACTGAAGGTCCAACATTATCACACAATATCAATCAACCCAAATCACAATAGTCAAATGCCAACTCCCAAAATATAAGAGAGAGCGAGAGTATATTACTTAACTTAAAGACAGCTGAGCCTAGACTGACTACCGACTACCAGCTGGTCACCGACGTCACCTTTTACCGCCAAATACTGACGTAACATATCCTGATTGGCTAAGACATAAAACTATATTTAAATTACCCTACTGACATTAATTCCACATATTTAACCTATGTACAAACCCAATGTAATAAAACAATACAATAAAACATAATACAATGTAATAAACAAAGTTAATACTTAAATAAGGGCTCAGTTGGTGTGGGCGAGTAGTGAGCGAAGCTGCCCGAGACACCCACACACCATCCGAAACAACGAATTTTATACAAAGAACAGAAACTAACAGCGGACACTCGTAACACTATGACATCGATCACGCCATGGTGTGCAAGAAAAGGGGCTTCATATGCATGAGGCATGACGAAGTAAGGGATCTCACAGCAAATATGTTGAAGGAAATCTGTCGTGATGTTAGGGTAGAACCGACCCTCCTTCCATTGGACGGTGAGAACTTCCAACATAGGACTTCAAACACATCCAACGAAGCCCGTGTTGACATCAGTGCTCGAAGATTCTGGACACGGGGACAGCGAGCCTTCTTCGACGTCCGGATTTTTTATCCCATGGCCGCATGTCACCGTAACTTAGCTCTCGATGCTGCACACAGGAGGAACGAGAATGACAAGATAAGGGCATACGGGGGGAGAATTCAGAACGTTGCTCAAGGCAGTTTCACTCCTCTAGTGTTCACAACCTCTGGTGGGATGGGACCAAGTGCAAGATGCTTCTACGCCAGTCTCGCGGAGGTGATATCCGAACAGAAGCAGCAGCCCAGAAGTTATGTTACAGCTTGGATGAGATGTCGACTGTCCTTCTCTCTCCTTCGGTCATCTTTGCTCTGCCTCAGGGGAACGAGAGCATCGGCCCCCAAAGCCGACAACAGTTGCAGATATTGACTATGAGGCTACAGTCACTGAATGCCACACAGATCTGCAGCTTAACTAACTCACTCAACACAGCTAGGATAGTTACTTATGTATTAGGATATTAAGGTAATAAAATGGTGGCGAAGGTGTGGCTATTGGGGGACTCTGGAGGCCTTTAAAAAAAAAGTAGTAGTAATAGTGGTGTGTGTGTGTGTGTGTGTGGACATCAGGGTATGAAGTTATCATCGGTCCGCTGGACATCGACCATTTTTATTTAGGCAGCAGTCAATGTTTTGGTCCACTGGCCCGTAAGTCCTGTGCAAAAATCGTGGACAATTTTTACCGAATGAAAAAGTTCGTATATATCCAAAACTCAATAAATACCAATGAAGTTTTAAATCATCAATGAGTTAAATCTAAATTAAAAGTTCATTAACACAAAAATTATCCTTAGTAAATTTTACCTCTCACATAGTGACTTATTAACATCAGAAATACTTACAGTAAACAATAATAATGCCTTTCGTTTAAAATGTGAACAGTTTTGTGCAACACAACACTTCGCTTGACAACTAGAGCACAGCTAAAGGTCTGTACCACATGATAATGTTATACATCACCTTCGTAATTGCTCTATAAGTTTGTTTATCAATCAGTCAGTTTAAAGGTTATATATTTTCCAGCATTAACCACCATTTACCAATTAAATGACTCAACAATAATATCATGAGGTTACTTTTTAAGTAAAAAAAAATTATATATATATATATATATATATATATATATATATATATATATATATATATATATATATATATATATATATATATATATATATATATATATATATATATATATATATATATGCTAATAACCACAAGAAAGAAAGAAAACACGAAGTTCCCAAAGCGCTTTCGTTTAATTCACATCTTCAGGGGTGAGTACAGACTGGAGAAGTACAAAACAAGGTGTGTATATATATATATATATATATATATATATATATATATATATATATATATATATATATATATATATATATATATATATATATACAGAGGAGGGTGAGATGTAAACAGGGAAACCAGATATCAGATGAACAACGATGCCATAGAGAAATCCGACTGCGAGAGAGATTTAGGAGTAATGATAAGTAGGAACCTTAAGCCAAGTAAACAATGTGTTTTTGCTCGTAACAAGGCTAATAAAGTACTTGGGTTTATAAAAGGAATGTCAGTTACAAGACTAGCGAGGTCATCCTAAAACTGTATCTTGCTCTTGTGAGACCACACCTGGATTACGCAGTTCAGTTCTGGTCACCGTATTACAGAATGGATATAGAATCCTTGGAAAGAATTCAGAGGAGAATGACAAGACTAATCCCGGGCATTAGGAACCTTGAGTATAGAGTCAGGTTAAAGCATCTTAATTTGCACTCCCTCGAGAGACGTAGAGCGAGGGGCGACCTGATAGAGGTGTATAAGTGGAAGGCAGGGCTAAACAAGGGGGGGCATTGCAAACGTACTCAAACTATCCAACCAGGAGCGAACTCGTAACAATAGTTTTAAATTAGACAAATTTAGATTTAGGCGTGAAATAGGTAAACACTGGTTTGGAAACAGAGTAGTAGATGAATGGAACAAGTTACCAAATATCATCATTAACTCGAATACACTGAATAGCTTCAAACATAGGTTGGATGCTTATATGAGCAATAGGGGTTGGGTGTAAACGGGACTGCCCAGTATGGGCCAATAGGCCCGCTGCAGTTTCCTCCATTCTTATGTTCTTATGTTCTTAATTCCACAATGGTCAGGTATTAGGTAATGACCCTACTAATCTTCAAATAGCACTGCAGCAGTCGGTAGTCAGGTCAGAGGGTAAGCTGACCCAACCTTCTCACCTGGTTACCGACTGCTGCGGTGCTATTTGAAAGATAACAAGTCTGCTCTATTTCGATATGAAATCACCCTACTCTGTATATATATATATATATTAGGGTGACAATAAAAAGTGAAAGTTTTTATTTTTAGATGGCCATTTGTCCAATACTGCGTACCCATGAAAAAAGAACACAGGCGAAATCCTGGGTCATTTGGACAATATTTAGAGGTGGCTCAAGCCATTTGAAGTTAACAGTACTGAAATTATTATTGATTTTTTCTAATTTCTTTATTTATGAACCGATTACTATGAAACTTTGCAGGTATATGTAGAATGCAAATTCAAACTAAAGTTGTTCCTAAAATTTTTTCTAAAAATGAGTAATGAGTATTTTGGCTGGTGCAGCTATTGGCAATGCAGAGGGGAGGGAGAGGCGGGTGTCAGTCGGGGTAGGGGGAAGAGGTTGTGTGCCAGTGTCTGACTGGTACAGTAGCATCAGTTGTGTGTGAGACGTGACGGTGGGTGTGTGTGCGTCGCTCTTGTTGCAGTATTACAGTTAGTACCATTGTCTTTGTCTAAAATCAATGCATCAATTTAGGTATATAACACTTTAAAAACTTTATACAAGTGATCTTGCATGCCGTATGCTTTATGGGTGCTGTTGTTTGCATAACAGTAACAACATAAGTTACATAAATGTTTTTGTTTGTTTCAGGTTCAATGGAGAGTACACGTTCAAAAACTGAAGTTTGGCTCATTGGTCAACACATAACCGAAATCAAGGGTGCACAACTTCCTTCAAGAGGAGATGTTCTACGTCTGTTTTTCCACGGTCACAATGAACATAAGAAAACAGTGAATGATTCTGCGAGTGAAGTTGCAGCATCGGTTATTAGTTTCTGGAATAAAGCACGGATTCCTACCATAACTGAGAAGAGTATTGGACGAAAGGTAGTGGATCTTTTTTTAATGTGGAAGGGACTTAAGAAAAACTGCACTCTCACTACAGACACACAACGTAAGAAAGAGGAAACTTTTTGTGATGAGTTAGAGGACCTCTTCGATGTTGCCCACCCCAAGGCAATGCAGCTCTTGACCATCAAAGAAGACTGAGCATTC
The DNA here is from genome assembly GCF_018991925.1 of Homarus americanus. Classification (NCBI taxonomy): domain Eukaryota; kingdom Metazoa; phylum Arthropoda; class Malacostraca; order Decapoda; family Nephropidae; genus Homarus; species Homarus americanus. Next base: position 2,982,953 of record NW_024746541.1, on the reverse strand, counting down.
CTGGCAGCGCAACGAGAAAAAGGGAGAAGAGGTGTAATGGCAGGAGTAGACAAAAAGATTGCTTGTTCCATCAAGCGTCGGGAAGAAAGCAAGAGTAAGCAATCTCTACAACAGAATCAAGCCAGTTCTGCTCTTGAATATGATGAGTTGGGTTCTTCGTCTGAAACAGAATCACAATCAAGCTCGTCATCATCTACAAGTTCCCTAGAGATATCACCAGTGGTATCTTCTTCCAATCGTAAACGTGCTACTCTCAAAGTTATCACCCCTGAATTGTCAAGTACATTGGACCGCACTGGGATCAGTCACCGCTCTGCTCTCCGGATCGTCAGTGCCACGGCTGCTAGTCTAGGTCATGACCCAATGGAACTAGTTTTAAACTATGAGACAGTGCGTACTTCGCGAGCGACCCACCGTTCTGGGATTGCCAACGAAATTAAAGAAAAATTTCAACCTAGTGAAGTGCTCACTGTGCACTGGGATGGAAAAATTATTCCTGATGAACAAGGAGCAAGTGTTGACCGAATCGCCATTCTTGTCTCCGGAATCAATACTGAAAAGCTGCTTGGTGTCCCGAAACTATTGTCAGGGACTGGACAGGCCATTGCTACAGCAGTCAGTGCAGCGCTGGAAGAGTGGAAAATATCAGAGAATGTTTCAGCACTCAGTTTTGACACAACAGCTTCAAACACTGGGCACTTGTCGGGGCCATGTGTCATTCTGGAGCAGAAACTCGGCCGCCGTCTTCTGCATCTCGCGTGTCGTCACCACATCCTTGAGCTTGTTGCCGAGAAAGCGTATGTGGAATGCATGGGGCCTTCCTCTGGACCAGATAATACTCTCTTCTCTCGCTTCAAGCATAAGTGGAAGGACATCAGTCAAGATGACTACAGCCCTCTCTCAGACCTCCCTCCAAGTTTGTACGAGAAACGAGATGACCTCATCTGTTGCTGGAAACATCATCTGGGCAAGAAGCAGCAGCCACGTGATGATTACCGTGAGGTACTGGAGCTAGCAATCAGGTGTCTCGATGGAGCTCTACCCAAGTTTAATCTCCGACGGCCCGGAGCACTTCACCGAGCACGGTGGATGGCTAAGCTCATTTATGTCATGAAGATCCTGATTTTTGCTAATCAGTTTAAACTAACTGCTTGTGAGACATTAGGCTTGAAACGATTCACATTCTTTGTGCTAGAGGTGTATGTCAGTGCATGGTTCACGGCCTCCGTTCCATCCTCCGCTCCTGCTAATGATTTGCGGCTCCTCCAAGACCTGTCAGAGTACCACGACGTCAAAATATCAAGAACATGTCTCACAGTCTTCGGTCGTCACCTGTGGTACCTCAGTGAAGGCTTGGTGGGTCTTGCACTCTTCGATCCACAAGTTAATGCAACAATGAAGACAAACATAGTTCAGGCAATCGTTGAGAGGAAGGCGACCAAGGATTCACCAAAACGTGCTGCTCTTCCTGCCACATCTTCCCTTCCCACAAAGCAGCTCTCAGACGTTGCTTCTAGAGGATCAAACTTTCTATTTGAAAGTCTCAAAATGAAGACTTCTTTTTTGTCCAAGGAACCTGACACATGGTCTGATGATGAAGACTTCAAAACTGGCGTCGCAGTTGTGGGTGGTCTCAGAGTCATCAACGACACTGCAGAGAGAGGGATTGCCTTGATACAGGCATTCAACAGCAAGATCACGAAGAGTGAAGACCAGCGTCAACATCTGCTGCAGGTTGTTGAAGAGCAGAGGCGGTCACAACCAGGGACATCAAAACAGGACCTTACAAGCAAAAAGCAAAAACAATGAATGGGTTGTCCACACCTCTCCCACCCATTGATGTAAGCGTGTTCACTGCAGTTTCATTTTAAAAAGGAATTAATCATTTATATGTACAGTGTACACATAAACTTGCTCAATATGTAAATTTTAAAATAAACCGGCATATTATGAATATTCGTATTTTTTGCCAAAAGGATAAAACTTCAATTGACTTGAGCTACCTCTAAATATTGTCCAAATGACCCAGGATTTCGCCTGTGTTCTTTTTTCATGGGTACGCAGTATTGGACCAATGGCCATTCCATTTAATCAATTTTAGAAATTCACCCCTATGCACTATTGTCACCCTAAGTCCATCCATCATCACTACATATAACATCATCCATCATCACTACATATAACACCATCCATCATCATCACTACATATAACACCATCCATCATCATCACTACATATAACACCATCCATCATCACTACAGATCGGTAAAGTAGGTTCCGAGATTCTCGTGCGGACACACAAACACACATACATTACTTCTTTGTTATATATATATATATATATATATATATATATATATATATATATATATATATATATATATATATATATATATATATATATATATATATATATATATATATATGTATATATATATATATATGTATATATCTTGATAAAATCTCACAGGATAAAGGGTGCTCCATTGTTTCCCTTTTTCCTGTGTGATTTTATCAAGATTTATCTTATCCACGTTTCCATTGTGGATCTACACCAGCACCAACCCTTCCCTCTCACACTTAAGATTATTAACAATATTGATATATGACAATTATATTAATAATGTTGGTAATGATGTACGATAAGTACAGTACATTAATAATGTTGGTCCTCGCTTATAATAAGGGTTATTCTAACACTATTGCCAAACCATAATAAAGACCTCCACTTACAGGTAAATATGCATGGGAAGATAATTTATTTACACTAAGAAAACGTGTTTAAAAACATCGATACAGATATATGATTAGATTGTGACAACGCTACTGTATTATTTATGCATTGTCCGGTCTATATAGACGTTGTCAACCTGCTGCACAGCGTCAAGGAATAAACCAACTCATAGTTATTACCATCACGTTTTCACCTTTGTTAGGGCATTAAAATGAACTTTTCTTGTTTACCTTCAGTAAGTGTGTCAGGCCACACTTAGGAGAGAGTAGCTCCGGCAGGTGAGAGTAATAATATAGACTACCTGTTTATACGGGGTTCTCTGTACTCGGAGCTACTCTTGGCCATAACTAAACGTTACTTTTCACACCAGACGCAGTGTGTGAGTGGTGTATACACTACACCACACAGTGTGTGAGTGGTGCATACACTACACCACACAGTGTGTGAGTGGTGTATACACTACACCACACAGTGTGTGAGTGGTGTATACAGTACACTACACCACACAGTGTGTGAGTGGTGTATACACTACACCACATAGTATGTGAGTGGTGTATACACTACACCACACAATGTGAGAGTGGTGTATACACTACACCACACAGTGTGTGAATGGTGTATACACTACACCACACAGTGTGTGAGTGGTGTATACACTACACCACACAGTGTGAGTGATGTATACTACACCACACAGTGTGTGAGTGGTGTATACACTACACCACACAGTGTGTGAGTGGTGTATACACTATACAGTACACTACACCACACAGTGTGTGAGTGGTGTATACACTACACCACACAGTGTGTGAATGGTGTATACACTACACCACACAGTGTGTGAGTGGTGTATACACTACACCACACAGTGTGAGAGTGGTGTACATATTACACCACACAGTACATAAAAAAATTAGAATGGAGGAAACTGCAGCGGGCCTATAGGCCCATATTGGGCAGTCCCATTTACACCCAACCCCTATTGCTCATATAGCCATCCAACGTATGTTTGAAGCTATCCAGCGTATTCGAGTTAATGATGATATTTCGTCCACTACTCTGTTTCCAATTTAATGTTTACCTATTTCGCGCCTAAATCTAAATTTGTCTAATTTAAAACCATTGTTACGAGTTCGCTCCTGGTGGGATAGTTTCAGTACCTCTGTAATGTCGCCTTTGTTTAGCCCTGACTTCCATTTATACACATCACTCTACGCCTCTCGAGGGAGTGCAAATTAAGTGGTGTATACACTACACCACACAGTGTATGAGTGGTGTATACACTACACCACACAGTGTGAGAGTGGTGTATACACTACACCACACAGTGTGTGAGTGGTGCATACACTACACCACACAGTGTGAGAGTGGTGTATACACTACACCACACAGTGTGTGAGTGGTGCATACACTACACCACACAGTGTGAGAGTGATGTATACACTACACTGTGTGAGAGTGGTGTATACATTACACTACACGGTGTGAAAGTGAGTATATACTATACTACACGGTGAGAGTGGTGTATATACTATACTACACGGTGTGAGAGTGGTGTATACACTACACCACACAGTGTATGAGTGGTGTATACACTACACCACAGTATGAGTGGTGTATACACTACACCACACAGTGTGAGAGTGGTGTATACACTACACCACACAGTGTGGAGTGGTGTGTATACACTACACCACACAGTGTGTGAGAGTGGTGTATACACTACCACACAGTGTGTGAGTGGTGCATACACTACACCACACAGTGTGAGAGTGATGTATACACTACACTGTGTGAGAGTGGTGTATACATTACACTACACGTGAAAGTGAGTATATACTATACTGCACGGTGTGAGAGTGGTGTATATACTATACTACAGTGAGAGTGGTGTATATACTATACTCACGGGTGAGAGTGGTGTATACACTACACGGTGTGAGGGTGTATATACTATACTACATGGTGGAGAGTGGTGTATATACTATAATACACGGTGTGAGAGAGTGGTGTTATACACGGTGAGAGTGGTGTATACTATACACAGGTGAGAGTGGTATACATCATATGTGTGAAGTGGTGTATACACTACACTTACTGGGTATGTTACCTTGTGTAAACAAACGGATAATGATAATTCAAACAGCTTTATATATATATATATATATATATATATATATATATATATATATATATATATATATATATATATATATATATATATATATATATATATAAATGTACTTCAAAGTGTTTTAAATGTATTTAAACATTAATAATCTAATCGATTATTTTTTTTGATCATACGGACGATGGTCTATACATAGTGTATAGTTAAAAACAATGTAGTACAGCGTTTAGTAACCATTGTAAACAAGTTATATTTTATTAATATAAAGTTGTGAAAATATACTAAGAGGTACACAGAGAGGTTATATATTGGGGAATGTAAACGGGGCTGTGAGGTGGCGCTGACTCTTTCTTGTTCTGATAGTCTTTTTTATTGAACTCTTCCTCTGTTTACAATACATGGATCCATACATTCGTATTTGCTCTATAATCGGTAAAGATTAAAGCTCTCACACTTACATTATACTTAATAGGTTCATACACTCTATATAATGTATTTACCGAGAACAACAATAAGTTATCGTATATATACATAATCCACAAAACTATTCTCGTTTATTTTCTCAAGTTATTCAGAAGGAAGAATGAAGATGGAGGCCAGAGCCCATGATAGTTTTGGTCTTCCTTGACAGTCCATTAACCCGAGAGATGAAATTGCCCGAGCTGCAGTGTTTAGATGTCTGGAGGACCAACTTCACGCCCTCTACCTCCAGTACACTGTAACACTTGAGGACCCTACGCCCTCTACCTCCAGTGCACTGTAACACTTGAGGACCACCTTCACGCCCTCTACCTCCAGTACACTGTAACACTTGAGACACCTTCACGCCCTCTACCTCCAGTACACTGTAACACTTGAGGACCACCTTCGCACCCTCTACCTCCAGTACACTGTAACACTTGAGGACCACCTTCACGCCCTCTACCTCCAGTACACTGTAACACTTAAGGAACACCTTCACGCCCTCTACCTCCAGTACACTAACACTTGAGGAACACCTTCGCACCCTCTACCTCCAGTACACTGTAACACTGAGACCACCTTCACCCCTGTACCTCCAGTACACTGTATCACTTGAGGACCACCTTCACGCCTGTACCTCCAGTACACTGTATCACTTGAACACCTTCACGCCCTGTACCTCCAGTACACTGTATCACTTGAGGACACTTCACGCCTGTACCCCAGTACACTGTAACACTTGAGAACACCTTCACGCCTGTACCTCAGTACACTGTAACACTTGAGGAACACCTTCACGCCCTGTACCTCCAGTACACTGTAACATGAGGAACACCTTCACGCTCTCTACCTCCAGTAAACAAGGAGTTGTATCAGCCAGAAACAATGGCAAACACTCATACAGGTTTACCCAGACATGTTAAGACACCATGGTAGTTCAGGAACCATCAAGACCATGGTAGTTCAGGAACCATCAAGACCATGGTAGTTCAGGACCCCACCAAGAACATGGTAGTTCTGGACCCACCATGACCGAGGTGATTCTGGACCCACCATGACCATGGTAGTTCAGGACCCACAAGACCATGGTAGTTCAGGACCCACCAAGACCATGGTAGTTCAGGACCCACCAAGACCATGGTAGTTCAGGACCCACCAAGACCACTGTAGTCAGGACAATTAGTAGTGAGACGCTCTATGGCCCGAAAGAACATTATAATTTGGTGCCCAGAAATATTATAGTGGTCCATGGCCCAATAAAGACCACATTGGCTCATCGACCAGTAAGACCCAGTTAACATAGTCCTGGAGCCAGCAAAGGCTGGTGGATAACACGTAACAGCAGCATCAACCCAACACAAGGCTGGTGGATCACGTAGCAGCAGCATCAACAACACAAGGCTGGTGGATCACGTAGCAGCAGCATCAACAACTACAAAGGCTGGTGGATCATGTAGCATCAACAGGAACACAAGGCTGGTGGATCACGTAGCGCAGCAGCATCAATATCACAAAGGCTGGTGGATAACATAGCAGCAGCATCAACAACACAAGGCTAGTGGATCAATGCTTAGCAGCATCAAAAACGCAAGCCTGGTGGATCACGGCCAGCAGCAACAGCAACAACAAAAGGCTGGCGGTGGATAACGTAGCAGCATCAACAACACACAAGGCTGGTGGATCACGTAGCAGCAGCATCGAAAATATCTACAAGGCTGGTGGATCACGTAGCAGCAGCATCAACAACACAAAGGCTGGTGCAGATCATGTAGCAGCAGCATCAATATCACAAGGCCAGGTGGATCACGTAACAGCAGCATCAACAACACAAGGCTGGTGGATCATGTAGCAACAGCATCAATATCACAAGGCTGGTGGATCCGCATTAACAGCAGCATCAACAACAAAAGGCTGGTGGATAACGTAGCAGCATCAACAACACAAGGCTGGTGGATCACGTAGCAGCAGCATCAATATCACAAGGCTGGTGGATCACGTAGCAGCAGCATCAACAACGGGCTGGTGGATCGCGTAGCAGCAGCATCAACAACACAAAGGCTGGTGGATCATGTAGCAGCAGCATCAACAACAAAAAAGGAAGCTGAGTGGATAACGTAGCAGCAGCATCAACAACCCCTGGGCTGGTGGATCATGTGGCAGCAGCATCAATATCCTGAGAGCTGGAGGTGGATCACGTAGCAGCAGCATCAACGCTGGGCTGGTGGATCACGTGGCAGCAGCATCAACAACACAAAGGCTGGTGGATCACGTAGCAGCAGCATCAGCAACACAAGGCTGGTGGATCGCAGCAGCGGCATCAGCCATCCTGGGCTGGTGGATCACGTAGCAGCAGCATCAACAACCTGGGCTGGTGGATAACATAGCAGCAGCATCAACAACACAAGGCTGGTGGATCACGTAGCAGCAGCATCAGCTATCACCAGGCTGGTGGATCACGTAGCAGCAGCATCCAACAACGCCTAAGGCTGAGGTGATCACGTAGCAGCAGCGTCAACAACACAAGGCTGGTGGATCACGTAGCAGCAGCATCAATATCCTAAGGCTGGTGGATCACGTAGCAGCAGCATCAACAACGCACTAAGGCTGGTGGATAACATAGCAGCAGCATCAACAACCTGATGGTGGATCACGTAGCAGCAGCATCAATATCACCAAAGGCTGGTGGATCACGTAGCAGCAGCATCAACAACACAAGGCTGGTGGATCACGTAACAGCATCAACAACACAAAGGCTGGTGGATTACGTAGCAGCAGCATCAACAACACAAGGCTGGTGGATCACGTGGCAACATCAATATCCTAAGGCTGGTGGATCACGTAGCAACAGCATCAACAACACAAGGCTGGTGGATCCGTAGCAGCAGCATCAACAACACAAGGCTGAGGTGGATCACGTAGCAACGAATCAACAACAGTTGGTGGATTACGTAGCAGCAGCATCGACAACACAAGGCTGGTGGATCCATGTAGCAGCATCGACAACACAAGGCTGGTGGATCACGCTAGCAGCATCAACAACACAAGGCTGGTGGATCACGTAGCAGCAGCATCAACAACACAAGGCTGGTGGATCACGTAGCAGCAGCATCGACAACACAGCTGGTGGATCACGTAATCAACAAAGGCTGGATCCGTGCAGCATCGCAACACAAGGCTGGTGGATCACGTGCGCCATCAACAACACAAGGCTGGTGGATCACGTAGCAGCAGCATCAACAACACAAGGCTGGTGGATCACGTAGCAGCATCGACAACACAAGGCTGGTGGATCCGTAGCACCATCAACAACACAAGGCTGGTGGATCACGGCAGCATCAACAACACAAGGCTGGTGGATCACGTAACATCGACAACAGGCTGGTGGATCACGTAGCACATCAACAACCAAGGCTGGTGGATCGTAGCAGCAGCATCAACAACACAAGGCTGGTGGATCACGTAGCAGCAGCATCAACAACACAAGGCTGGTGGATCACGTAGCAGCAGCATCAACAACACAAGGCTGGTGGATCACGTACAACATCAACAACCTGACTGGTGGATCACGTAGCGGCAGCATCAACAACACCAGGCTGGTGGGGATCACGTGGCAACAGCATTGACGGCACAAAAGTGGTGGATCGCATGGCAGCAGCATCAACAACGCCTGAAAACAGTGGATCACGTAGCGGCATCAACAACCTGAGGCTGGTGGATCACGTAGCAGCAGCATCAACAACCGCAAGGCTGGTGGATCCTTAGCAGCAGCATCAACAACACAAGGCTGGTGGATCGCAGCCAGCAGCAACATCAACAACACAAGGATGGTGGATCACGTAGCAGCAGCATCAACAACACAAGGCTGGTGGGATGCGTAGCAGCAGCATCAGCAACACAAGGCTGGTGGATCGCGCGCAGCATCAACAACACCGAGCCAGGTGGATCACGTAGCAGCAGCATCGTAACACAAAGGCTGGTGGATCACGCCAGCAACACCAAAGGCTGGTGGATCACGTAGCAGCAGCATCAACAACTTTAAGGCTGGTGGATCACGTAGCAGCAGCACATCAACAACTTACAAGGCTGATTTGGATCACGTAGCAGCAGCATCAACGCCTAAGGCTGGTGGATCGCCAGCAGCAGCATCTGGCAACCCTAAGGCTGGTGGATCACGTAGCAGCAGCATCAACAACACAAGGATGGTGGATCACGTAGCAGCAGCAGCAGCAACAACACAAGGCTGGTGGATCACGTAGCAGCATTGACAATACAAGGCTAATTGGATCGTAGCAGCATCAACAACACAAAGGCTAAATTTGGATCCGCGTGGCAGCAGCATCAACAACCTGAGCTGGTATATAACGCCAGGGCCTCATCAACAACACAAGGCTGGTGGATCACGTAGCAGCAACATCAACAACACCTAAGGATGGTGGATCACGTAACGCCCAGCAGCAACAACGCACAAGGCTGGTGGATCACGTAGCAACGGCATTGACAATACAAGGCTGGTGGATCACGTAGCAGCATCAACAACACAAAGGCTGGTGGATCACGTAGCAGCAGCATCAACAACACAAGGCTGGTGGATCGTAGCAACAGCATCAACAACACAAAGGCTGGTATATAACGTAGGGCCTCATCAACAACACAAGGCTGGTTGGATCACGTAGCAGCGGCATCAACAACACAAAAGCTGGTGGATCGTAGCAGCATCAACAACACAAGGCTGGTGGATCACGTAGCAACAACATTGACAATACAAAGGCTGGTGGATCACGTAACAACAGCATCAACAACACAAGGCTGGTGGATCCCGCATGCTTAGCATCAACAACACAGGCTGGTGGATCACGTAGCAGCAGCATCAACAACACAAGGCCTGGTGGATCCACGTAGCAGCATCAACAACGCCTAAGGCTGGTGGATCACGTGGCAGCAGCATCAGCAACACAAAGGCTGGTGGATCACGTAGCAGCATCAACAACACAAAGGCTGGGTGGATCACGTAGCAGCAGCATCAACAACGCAAGGCTGGTGGATCACGTAGCAGCAGCATCAACAACACAAGGCTGGTGGATCACGTAGCAGCAGCACTGACAACCTAAGGCTGGTGGATCACGTAGCAACAGCATCAACAACACAAGGCTGGTGGATCACGTAACAGCAGCATCAACAACCTGCGGGCTGGTGGATCACGTAGCAGCAGCATCAACAACACAAGGCTGGTGGATCACGTAGCAGCAGCATCAACAACACAAAGGCTGGTGGATCACGTAGCAGCAGCATCAACAACCTGAGCTGGTGGATCACGTAAGCAGCAGCATCAACAACACAGGCTGGTGGATCACGTAGCAGCAGCACACTGACAACACAAAGGGCTGGTGGATCGCAACAGCAGCATCAACAACACAAGGCTGGTGGATCACGTAGCAGCAGCATCAGCAACACAAGGCTGGTGGATCCGCGTGGCAGCAGCATCAGCAACACAAGGCTGGTGGATCGCGTAAGCGGCGTACGACAGCACAAAGGCTGGTGGATCCGTAGCAGCAGCATCAACAACACAAGGCTGGTGGATCACGTAGCAGCAGCATCAACAACACAAGGCTGGTGGATCACGTAGCAGCAACATCAACAACACAAGGCTGGTGGATCACGTAGCAGCAGCATCAACAACCTAAGGCTGGTGGATCACGTAGCAGCAGCATCAACAACACAAGGCTGGTGGATCACGTAGCAGCAGCATCAGCAACACAAGGCTGGTGCTGGATCACGTAGCAGCAGCATCAACAACCCCACAAAGGCTGGTGGATCGCATGTAGCAGCACTGACAGCACAAGGCGCAATTGAATCGCGTAGCAGCAGCATCAACAACACAAGGCTGGTGGATCACGTAGCAGCAGCATCAGCAACACAAGGCTGGTGGATCACGTAGCAGCAGCATCAACAACATAAAGGCTGGTGGATCACGTAGCAACAGCATCAACAACCTAAGGCTGGTGGATCTGCGTAGCAGCAGCTGACAACAAAGGCTGGTGGATCACGTAGCAGCAGCATCAACAACACCAAAGGCTGGTGGATCACGTGGCAGCAGCATCAACAACTAAGGCTGGTGGATCACGTGGCAGCAGCACATCAACAACACAAAGGCCAATTGGATCACGTAGCAGCAGCATTGACAACACAAACTGGTGGATCACGTAACGGCAGCATCAACAACACCTGGGCTGGTGGATCACGTAGCAGCATCATCAGCAACACAAGGCTGGTGGATCCGCGTAGCAGCAGCATTGACAACCTGAGCTGGTGGATCACGTGGCAGCATCAACAACACAAGGCTGGTGGATCACGTAGCAACGGCATTGACAACACAGGCTGGTGGATCACGTGGCAGCAGCATCAACAACACAAGGCTGGTGGATCGCGTGTAGCATCATCAGCAACACAAAGGCTGGTGGATCACGTAGCAGCAGCATTGACAACCTGAGCTGGTGGATCGCGTAGCAGCATCAACAACACAAGGCTGGTGGATCACGTAACGGCAGCATTGACAACCTAAGGCCTGGTGGATCACGTAGCAGCAGCATCAACAACACATAAGGCTGGTGGATCACGTAACGGCAGCATCAACAACACAAGGCTGGTGGATCACGTAGCAGCAGCATCAACAACACAAAGGCTGGTGGATCGCATGCTTCAGCAGCATCAACAACCTGGGCTGGTGGATCACGTAGCAGCAGCATTGACAACACAAAGACTGGTGGATCACGTAGCAGCAGCATCAACAACCTGGGCTGGTGGATCACGTAGCAGCATCATCAGCAACACAAGGCTGGTGGATCACGTAAGCAGCATTGACAACACAAGGCTGGTGGATCGTAACAGCATCAACAACACAAGGCTGGTGGATCACGTAGCAGCAGCATCGACAACACAAGGCTCGTGGATCATGTAGCAGCATCGACAACACAAGGCTGGTGGATCACGTGGCAACATCAACAACACAAGGCTAGTGGATCACGTAGCAGCAGCATCGACAACACAAGGCTGGTGGATCACGTAGCAGCATCGACAACACAAGACTGGTGGATCACGTAGCAGCAGCAACACACAAGACTGGTGGATCACGTAGCAGCATCGACAACACAAGGCTGGTGGATCACGTAGCAGCAGCATCGACAACACAAGGCTGGTGGATCACGTAGCAGCATTAGTAGGTCTTGCGCATGGCGAGGAGGTCGTTAAGGCCACAGCTAATGATACAGGAGACGCGGCTGATGAATTTGGTCAGTTTTACGGCCGAGTAAGTATCCATTATGATCATAAATTCATACCATTAAACTTGTAAACAATAGTTTGGGCCTAAATGACTGTAAAATGTCCTTGGTAGTTTTAACGAGGTTCCAAGAGATATAGCCTGGACATCCTCTCTTCCACCTCTTAATAAAAGTTTATAAACGTACTGAATTGCTCTGATGACCTGAATAATGTTTATTTTTTACTGTTACCATAAATCATGTTTCCTCTTGTAGCTTTATTGTAACCTTATTGACATTATTTATGAATTAAGAATACAAAGTGACATGAATGAAATAAGTACATGATTTTTTTTAACTTTTCCAATATGGTGGATAGGAAGAAAAACAATTTTTACGAAAAAAAAACATTGGTTGAAAATAATATCTCAAAATGTTTGACAGAATTTGTAAATATTTCAGTTTTCACATTTCAAGTTTTATTTACTGTATAAACGTTTGAAATGTATTAAAGATGACGCAAATAAGTTCTATAAGACACAGTAGGTGCAATATTCATCTTTATCGCAGCATAGTTACATCTTAATATGTATGAAAATAAAACCTGTAAAATGTTTCCTGCCTTGAGGTCATGAAGACTAACATCAAGACTCACACTTAACCACAAATCTCAAATTATTATTTATCTTATCACTTTATGAGAGTAAACTTTCTTCGGTGTTGATAAAGAAAAATAATAATAATTACATACGAACTAAATTTATATAAGAACTTAATAATAACCATCTACATTATTAACTTTGTACACGAAGGCTCTGTGGCTGCTGGACCTGGAGGTAAATGGTAGAGGACTCGAGTGTTTGACATATTTTCTTTTACTTCACTGTCTTGAGTCTTATATAAATGGAATGAAATTATTACTGTGATTTAGTTACAATGTTAAACGGTTCTTCTTAATCTAAGCCGTTCACTACAACCAACTCTAATATCCCAAAGGGCTGAGAGAAGGGAGGCTCCAACTGTCAGTCCTCCCTCTTCCAATAATTATACCGTGTACTCAGTTAGCTTACGCTCCGTCCTGCTGTATATGGTTGTTAAGGTCATAATGTTCAATCACCGTCATTATTGGGCTACTCTACTGTTTATATCCTTACTGTGTACTGTATGTCTTCACCTGAAGGACACAGCGAAAATAAGTGTTCAGACCCTAACGGCAGTTAAGTCAACCATATTATAAATCCCAATGTTTATAATATTTCAACACAAATTTTCTTGTGAAAAACTTTCGTGATAACTGATGATATTTTTTGTCATGGTTTTACAGCTGTGTATGGTAAGTGCACGCCGCCTCCTGCCTGGCAACGTCACAGAAAACTGGGTTGATCTTCTGGCTAGGGATTAAATTAACAAATGAAGGTTCACATTATGAACTGTAAATCATTAACCCGCCCGTAACTGCAGGCAGGGTAATCTGGCGCCCGTCGGTACTGGCTGTCTGTCTATCAGTCCGTCTGTGTTCCCCATATAACTCGAGAACGGTTCGCAGATCTGCACAAGACTTGGTAGGTCTGATTAACATGTGAAAAATTGTTTATCGTTCCAATATTGATCAAGTGTTGCCATGACAATAAAGTTTTTAGAGGTTAAGGAAAACGATGACAAGAAACTGTCTGCAGCGATGTCTACATTAATTCAAAACAAATGCATCACTTACTTGATTTTTACTCTGCCAAGCTTTACATCCTCTTGGGTAATAGTTTAAGTTAACAACAAAAAATGAATATTTGTCAGGTCGGTCTCCCTTCCTCCCAAGAGACGTCATTAGAGGATTGGTGTAATCAAGTTTTTTGCAAGTTTAACTTTTATAACAATTTTATAAAAAGTTTTATAATTAATTTTCTTACTTTGCCCTTTGTTGTAGTATTGTCCTTTAAGTTTTCTTCAGCTAAAACATTTCATAAGACCGTACTGCAGTAAGACTTGTAAAGTACATGAAGTCTTCAAATCCTAAAGTTGATGTTTGTCTCTTAACTCGCCTCCATCACCATCACATTACTAAATTATCAACGAAATAGCAAGAAAATAATAATATATGTTTACATTTACATGAATTCACAGTTTCTAGAGCATTCAAGATTGGACGAACAAAAATAATACAACACCACACTAACAGGAGTGAGAGATGGTGCAAAACAATGGCCACATCCTTGTGCTTTTATACTCCATCCACTGTTGTTGTAGCTTCATCACCAACAAGGACAGGACACGGTACTGTTGTTGTAGCTTCATCACCAACAAGGACAGGACACGGTACTGTTGTTGTAGCTTCATCACCAACAAGGACAGGACACGGTACTGTTGTTGTAGCTTCATCACCAACAAGAACAGGACACGGTACTGTTGCTGTAGCTTCATCACCAACAAGGACAGGACACGGTACTGTTGTTGTAGCTTCATCACCAACAAGGACAGGACACGGTACTGTTGTTGTAGCTTCATCACCAACAAGAACAGGACACGGTACTGTTGTTGTAGCTTCATCACCAACAAGAACAGGACACGGTACTGTTGTTGTAGCTTCATCACCAACAAAGGGCAGGATACAGTACTGTTGTTGTAGCTTCATCACCAACTTTAAGGACAGGAACACTTGCAGTACTGTTGCTGTAGTTTCATCACCATGACTTAAGGACAGGACACGAGTACTGTTGTTGTTAGCTTCATCACCAACAAGGGCAGGATACGGTACTGTTGTTGTAGCTTCATCACCAACAAGCCAAGACACAGGCCCACTGTTGCTGTAGTTTCATCACCAACAAGGACAGGACACGGTACTGACGGTAGCTTCATCACCAACAAGGATTACACGGGCGCACTGTTGTTGTAGCTTCATCACCAACAAGGACAGGATTGGTACTGTTGCAGTAGTTTCATCACCAACACTCAGGACCCAGGACACGGTAATTGTTGTTGTAGCTTCATCACCAACAAGGACAGGACACGGTACTGTTGTTGTAGAATATCATGATACAGTACTTGTTATAGAAGGGTATTAAGGGACATGGTACAGTTCTACTACCACCATGACTTACTGTTGTTGTGGCTTCATCACCAACAAAGGGCGGGACACAGTACTGTTGTTGTAGCTTCATCACCAACAAGGACAGGACACGGTACTTGTTTAGCATGGTTTATTACTGTTGAGCTTCATCACCAACCAAGGACAGGACACAGTACTGTTGTTGTGGCTTTCACCAACAAAGGACAGGACACGGTACTGTTGCTGTAGTTCATCACCAACAAGGGACAGGACACGGTACTGTTGTTGTAGCTTCATCACCAACAAGGATTACAGGACACGGTACTGTTGTTGTAGTTTCATCACCAACACGGTACGTTGTTGTAGCCATCACCAACAAGGACAGGACACGGTACTGTTGCTGTAGTTTCATCACCAACAAGGACAGGACACGGTACTGTTGTTGCAGCTTCATCACCAACAAGGACAGGACACGGTACTGTTGTTGTAGCTTCATCATTGTTGTTGTGTTTCATCAGGACAGGACACGGTACTGTTGCTGTAGTTTCATCACCAACAAGGACGGGGACACGGTATAGTTTCATGGTACTGTTGTTGTAGCTTCATCACCAACAAGGACAGGACACGGTACTGTTGTTGTAGCTTCATCACCAACAAGGACAGGACACGGTACTGTTGTTGTAGCTTCATCACCAACAAGAACAGGACACGGTACTGTTGCTGTAGCTTCATCACCAACAAGGACAGGACACGGTACTGTTGTTGTAGCTTCATCACCAACAAGGACAGGACACGGTACTGTTGTTGTAGCTTCATCACCAACAAGAACAGGACACGGTACTGTTGTTGTAGCTTCATCACCAACAAGAACAGGACACGGTACTGTTGTTGTAGCTTCATCACCAACACGGTACTGTTGTTGTAGCTTCATCAAGCTCACTCTAAATTATAGACTATATACAGCCGCTGTGTGATCAAGTTCTCATTCTGGGATAAAATATTCTAGGAACCAATATTCACCTACTCACCAAAGCGGTACAGTACACTTTACAATAATCAGATAACAACAAATAACCAAATAATTATCGCAGTAACGACCCACGCTCGCAAAATTTAGCTGTACAGTCACGTGTACAAATGAAAACAGATTTTACTTACATCTGTTGCAATTTCCCGAAACAAAATATAGGATTGAACTGAATGAATTATAATCTATTTGATCACTTCCTCAATCTGTTCACCCAAAACTTCCACGTGAGTTTATTGGTATTTAAGATCTATCACTTTCTGAGGCCACAATACTCTCACTAGTGGACGAACCTTTAAGGTGATGAGGCAGTATAAACATGATCTTGTTTTAGTCTCGCCATGAGTGTTTGATGGAAGTCATTGCCTCACTTATAATGCCATTACAAAGGAACCTGAGTCCATGGATCATTTCCTGAACAGCGTCTCAGTAATGTGAAACTATTTAACTCCGTTTTTTTCATTCGGAAAGGCTGTAGATAAAATTTATTATTGGTATTGGAAAATATTTACCTCATATTAATTCGCTGATGTTTTCTTAAAAATGTATACAATAATGTGTCCTGATAAGTATTTATATGTTTCTTGGCGACGTTCTCTTCACACAGCTCATCACTCCTGCCCCATGACCACACCGTTCCGCCATGTGTGTAACTTCTTTTAATAATAAATGTCATTAAAATACGAAACCAAAAACAAGTCACTATTGAATTAATGATAATTATATTTTGCTAAATTATTGCTCATAGACATGTTAAGTAGTAGATAAGTCAACAGTCAAATAAAAGAACAACATATACAATTTAGGCGGCCACTTTACACTTACTTCCACCATAACGCTTACAAAGTTGCCACACAAAACACTACTAAGTCAAACTTTACAATGACTAAATTTACTGAAGCTTCAGCTAGTCTACCAGGCAGTAATCAGGTGAAGCAACGTGTCGTGCATAAAGCAGAACTGTTAAGAGAACTACAACAATTGTACCAACCGAACACTTCCGAAGACAGTGACCTCCAACTAAGGTTCTGGACACCATCACCTGCGACAGTGATCTCCATTTAAGGTTCGGTACACACTCCCCTGCGACAGTGACACACAACTAAGGTTCTGTACACCATCACCTGCGACTGTGACACATAACTAAGGTTCTGTACACCTTTACCTGCGACAGTGACACACAACTACGGTTCTGTACACCATCACCTGCGACAGTGACACACAACTAAGGTTCTCTACACCATCACCTGCGACAGTGACACACAACTACGGTTCTGTACACCATCACCTGCGACAGTGACACACAACTACGGTTCTGTACACCATCACCTGCGACAGTGACACAAAACTAAGGTTCTGTACACCATCACCTGCGACAGTGACACACAACTAAGGTTCTGTACACCATCACTTCCGCAGCTGAGTGACACAATAACTAAGGCCCCAGACACCATCACCTGCGACAGTGATACATACACCATGTTCTGTACACCATCACCTGCGACAGTGACATACAATCTGGTTCTGTACACCATCACCTGCGACAGTGACACACAACTAAGAATCTGTACACCATCACCTGCGACAGTGACACACAACTAAGGTTCTGTACACCATCACCTGCGACAGTGACACACAACTAAGAATCTGTACACCATCACCTGCGACAGTGACACACAACTAAGGTTCTGTACACCATCACCTGCAACAGTGACACACAACTAAGGTTCTGTACACCATCACCTGCAACAGTGACACACAACTAAGGTTCTGTACACCATCACCTGCGACAGTGACACACAACTAAGGTTCTGTACACCATCACCTGCGACAGTGACACACAACTAAGGTTCTGTACACCATCACACCGACAGTGACACACAACTAAGTTTGTACACCATCACCTGCGACGGTGACACGCTGGGTTGCTGCCTTCACCTGCGACAGTGACACACAACTAGTTTGTACACCTTTACCTGCAACAGTGACACACAACTAAGTTTGCACACCATCACCTGCGACAGTGACACACAACTAAGGTTCTGTACACCATCACCTGCGACAGTGACACACAACTAAGGTTCTGTACACCATCACCTGCGACAGTGACACACAACTAAGGTTCTGTACACCATCACCTGCGACAGTGACACACAACTAAGTTTGTACACCATCACCTGCGACAGTGACACACAACTAAGGTTCTGTACACCATCACCTGCGACAGTGACACACAACTAAGGTTCTGTACACCATCACCTGCGACAGTGATACACAATTAAGGTTCTGTACACCATCACATGCGACAGTGACACACAACTAAGTTTGTACACCATCACCTGCGACAGTGACACACAACTAAGGTTCTGTACACCATCACCTGCGACAGTGACACACAACTAAGGTTCTGTACACCATCACCTGCGACAGTGATACACAATTAAGGTTCTGTACACCATCACATGCGACAGTGACACACGCTATATCTAACTAGTAATCGTTTCACAAGTTAATGGGACAGGTTGAACATTCTTGTGACACAAATAGTAACATTACGGTATGCGAAGGTCTTGTGAGGATCAGGGGGAGTCATTATACCGCTTTGATGTTTTAACCTAAAATAAACTTAATACTAATGATGACTCTAACAAAGTGTAAAATTGTTTTATATATGACATTTCTTAATTACAAAACAGACATTATTCTTCTGCGAAATAAATGGTCCACGGGGAGCAGGCACTATTTTTCCTCAGCATAAAAGGTGTTCAGGAAAGCAAAGAAAAAAATCAGGTAATTTAGCCAAGTAGGCGGAGTGCATCACCCGGGTCATTACCTGCCAGAAAACACCTCTTTCTTGGTAAGGAAATCTCTTCATACGTGGAGCGTTCTTGATGGTGTTACCCTTGATTATTGGGCGTATGTCACTCTTACATCAAGTTAATCTCTCTTTGCATATATATATGTATATATATATATATATATATATATATATATATATATATATATATATATATATATATATATATATATATATATATATATATATATATATATATTCCTCGATTATGCCCCTTGCCTAAAACTGCATCTATTATTTTTGCCTATGAGTATATGTTTGTCTTTTTTGCTATAACTTAATGGAAATAATTTCACATGAGGAAAAATCTGCAGTTTCATTCAAGTCGTTTGTTTACTGTCATGACCTAACAAAACTATACTTAAATTATGTTAAGTATGGTTAGGGTAAGTAAGGTTACTTTTACATAGGTGGGTTAATAACATTGTTATTCTTTTATAGTTTGTTTTATGATGCTAAGGTATTGAAGGAAGTAACTGGATGCTCTGAACTTTGGACATCGGTGCCCCTGGCTCCAAGGGTCACTGAAGCTGTTGGGACAAAGCAATGTTCGTGGCCCAAGGACCTGTACTTTGCCTCCAGGTTTACCAATGTGTTAATGCCTTTTCTTATCTAACTGCGTTGTAGGAGAAATAGTAGGCGTTAAAGGTGAAGCACATGTGTAGTGTTATGCCAGCTGTTTGTCATACTTCCAGGGAAGTAGAAAAAGTCTGTCCGAATGCTTGTTTTCTGATCTGTAGACATGTGTGCTCGGTAGCTCAAGGTGGTCAGACCCTTCTCGACGATCCCATTAACTGCATGTCTCTCATGCCAACCCCCAGAGCACCAACAGACGTGGGTATGGTAGCAGTGTTGGTCTGTCCACTCACTACTGCAGATTGTATCTGTAAACAGTGTGGATTGGGGCTGTAAGACATAGGACTGTTACAGCACAGAGGCAGGTCATACATTGCCATCTCATGTAAGTCTGAGGCAGTCATCTTCACGATTGGGTTGTCTCACTTGTTTTGTCCGCCATCCTCTGGGGGCGTTGGTCTAGTTGCTTGGGATGTGACTGTCGCCAGCTGGGCGGCTGCCTTCCTAAAACTTGGGTTGTATATAATCATTCCTGCAACTGTTCTAAGGTGTTCTGGGATGATCTTCCTGACCAGATACTGATACCAATTCCTCGCAGGCTGACCGGGAGAACTGCTATTTTCACATTGAGATTTCTCCTGGGAGATATTCACGGCATTTATAAACATGACTTTAAAGTGCCCACCGTACTCTCATAACTCATGGTTGCTGAAGGATGGTGCACATTAGAGGAAGAACATCAGTCAAGGGTTACATATGTCTATGTATTTACTGTAATTATTAAGATATGTGCTGTATATTCAGTTTGTATCAGTCACCATTGCAAGAGCAGTTTTCTATGAAAGAAGATATGAAAGATGCACAGTATGTACTTTGTAATAATTAGTTTACATTGGATGTGAATTATATTGGTTCAAGTTAATTCCTAATATCTTGTAATCATATAATATTATGTATTTATGTAAAGAAGTTATTATTTAATATTTTAATTGTAAAATACAGAGTGTGGATGTGAGACCAGGAAAGTTATTGTAAACTTGCTTCATCCATTGTGTATTAATTTGGGTATTAATTTACTCACCAGTATTTGGGGTAAATACTAAGTGATACTTTTGTGAACCGAGGAAGAGACATATTACAGAATTAAGATAGATAAATTACTGAATCAGTTGGGTCACTGGACCAGGCAGTGTTAATGTCTGTACTCTTGTTTTACTGTAAATATAATAAGTGTTAACTATTATTAGTTATTATTTCTCAGTCCTGACTCAATTTGTACACTATAATGAATGATTTCCTTGAATGTACTCTCACAATGTAGATATATTAAATGGCATCTTCAACTGTCAGCTGGACGTACCAAAGGATTATCTACATGATTCTGGTCTGTTAACTAAAGCTATTTCAGAATGTAAGTCAGATTAATGGGCTTAGGAGGTGGAGCACTGTTGAAAGAGGAGGGTTATTCAGTAGTGCTTTGTGAGGCAAGATTGGCATCCAAGTGACCTATTCCCTCTTCCTTCTCAAGTAACCCAACTTTAAAGGGCGACGCAGACTGCGTTGGCGACCAGGGGTGACCCTAGCAGAACGCTGTTGGCCGGGTGTCAGGCAAGACTCTCCTCACCCGTCTCATAGGGTCCTCATTAACTGACGCGATTTCACATTTGGAAGTGTTGAGGGTGAGGTGCAGTGCCTCACCCTGTACCATCACTCGTCTCATGGCCCCTGAAATTGAACCCGCTGACCTCACCAGTGTGCCGTCACCCAAGACTCAACAGTTCTTAAAACATTAATATTCATTTCTTGTTGTTTAACGTCCGAATAATAATAAAACAAATATCACTGTCGATGTTGGTCTTTCTCCCACACGGAGATGTAAGGAGAAAAGGGGAGTGGGAGGGGGGAGATAAAGAGGGAGGAGAAAGGGGCGAAAATAGGGAACGAGGAACAGATATAAGGAGGGGGAGATATGGAGAGGAGAGGGTAGGGATGGTGGGGGTGGAAGAGGAAGCACGAAAGGTGAAGGAGAAGAGAAAGTTAGAAGGGTGAAGGAAGGGAGGGAAGGGTGAGAGAGACGAAAGAGTGAGTCGTTTTTCCTCTGGTCGTCTTTCCTGTCTACAAACTTGGCTGTGTTTTGTTCCAGTAATTATGGTATCTCTCTTCCTACTCTAACACACTCTGTCTCCCTCCCTACATCACGTGATCCACAGACCCAATTAAAAGCTAATTCATTCTGGGGAGGTGCTGCGTGTCCCTGGTCAGTGTTACCAGATAAGAAGACCACTACATCTCTACCACCACAGTTACCAAATAAATAAGAATTTAAGAATGAAGGAAACTGCAGCGGGTCTATTAGCCCATACTAGGCAGTCCCGTTTACACCCAACCCCTATCGCTCATATATCCATCCAATCTACGTTCGAAGCTATCCAGCGTATTCGAGTTATGATGATATTTGGTATCTTGTTCCACTCATCCACTATATTTCCAAACCAATGTTTACCTATCTCGCGCCTAAATCTAAATTTGTCTAATTTAAAACCATTGTTACGAGTTCGCTCCTGGTTGGATAGTTTGAGCACCTTTGTTATTGTTACCGCCACGCACAATTGTGCGCGCCAGCTACATGTGTAAGTGAAGATACAGGCAGAATAGAAAGAATAAAAGGGAGAGAGGAAGAAGTGAAGAGACTGGTCTGGTGATGGGAACAAACCCATTATCTGCCTCAGTGCAGGAGGCAATGATATTGGCCTTTGTAGGAGTGAGGAGCTTCTTGATAAGTTCAAGGCAGCTATAGATCGTATTAGGACTAAGGGAGGGATCCCTATCATATGCGGTGTCCTGCCTAGAAGGAGAGTTGGCAGTGAATGGTTGTCAAGGGCAGTTGGTGTCAACGACCGTCTTGACAGATATTGCAAGTCAATATCACTTACATTCATTGACAACTGGGACAACTTCTACGGCAGAAGGGACCTTTATGCTAGGGATGGGGTGCACATGTCTAGGGATGGAGTAGCAACCCTGGCTGGGGCTCTAGAGGGGGCAGTTCAAAAGATATCGAAGTCTTTAAACTGCTAGGAGAACATATGAGCACGGGGGTGGAGGAGAATGCAGTGGGAGCGGGTAAACAAAGTGAAAGATTACAGGGAGATAGTGTTAGGAATAATGGCAAAACTAAATTAGACAGGGAGTTTAAAACTAAACGCGGTAAGGGGAGGACTCAGAACACGACTAACTTAAATGTACACTACGCGAACAGTAGAAGTATGAGAAACAAAATGGATGATATTAGGGCCTTGGTATGTACCGAAAAAATTGATATAATAGCATTCACTGAAACATGGATCAACCTAGACACACGTGAGTTACCGGTCGAAAACCAAATTGCGGGTTACAAACTGTTCCATACCGATAGGCAGACCAGGAAAGGAGGCGGAGTAGCAATCTATGTTAGGGATAATCTGAAGTGTGAAATAAATAAGGAAATAAAAACTGAGCGGAATACAGAAACAATTTGGATAGAATTAATCGACGGTAAGGAAAAATTAATCACAGGAGTAATATATAGACCTCCCAATCTTGATAGAGTCAATGAGCGACTTATCTGGGATGAAATGCGCAGGGCTTCCATACACAACAAAGTCTGTATAGTAGGCGACTTTAACCTAGGCCAAATAGATTGGACTGACCTTACAGATAACTCAGAATCAGAGGATTTTCACCGACTCTACTCAGAGATAGTGAAGAAAACAAATTAAGCGAGATAGTAGTGACTAGTAACGATGTTAGTAAGCAAATAGACAAACTAAAGTCTAATAAGTCACCTGGTCCCGATGAGATATTTGCCGGAGTATTAAAGGAATGTAAGGAAGAGCTTAGTATGCCCTTAGCAAAGTTGCTTAACATAAGAACATAAGAACATAAGAAAATAAGGAGTCTGCAATAGGCCGGTTGGCCTGTGCATGGCAGCTCCTGTCGAGAGTTACTACCACTTATCATCCATGAATCTACAAAGTTGCTAAGCTTGTTCCACTCGTCCACCACCCTATTTGTGAACCAATTTCTTCCTATCTCCCTCCTAAACCTAAACTTATCCAACTTGAATCCGTTGCTCCGAGTCCTATCCTGCTCGGATATTATTAGAACTTTATCTATATCCCCTTTATTGATTCCTTTCACCCACTTAAATACTTCTATCATATCTCCCCGCACTCTTCGTCTTTCTAGGGAATGCAAGTTAAGTTTCTTTAACCTATCCTGATATGGAAGGTTTCTAAGTCCCGGAATCATTTTTGTCATTCTTCGCTGCACCGACTCTAGTGAATTTATATCCATTCTATAATAGGGGCACCAGAACTGAACCGCATAATCGAGGTGCGGCCTGACTAGCGCAAGATATAGTTGCAATAAGACCTCTGCACTCTTGTTACTTACACTTCTAGATATAAAACCCAATACTCTGTTTGCCTTATTTCGAACATTAACGCACTGTTTTCTAGGCCGTAGGTCCGGGCTTACCCCTAGGTCTCTTTCACAAGTCGACTTCTCTAGGTTGATGTTGTTAAGGCTGTATACATTATAAGTATTTGTTCTTCCAATATTAAGTACGCTGCACTTGCTGGTGTTGAATTTCATTTGCCAATTTTCAGACCACCCCTGCAGTTTATTTAGATCCTTAAAAACAGGTGTAGTACCAGAATCCTGGAGAATAGCGAATGTAATACCGATTTTCATGAAGGGGGAGAGATCACTATCCTCTAACTACCGCCCAATCAGTCTAACATCAATAGTAGGCAAATTACTGGAAGCAATCATTTCAAACTCTACTCGAAATCACCTGGAGAAGCACAGATTGATCAATGATTCCCAGCATGGCTTCACAAGCGGACGTTCATGTCTAACTAATCTATTAACATTCTTTTCATCAGTTTTCGAATCGGTGGACGAGGGGCACAATTATGATGTGGTATATCTCGACTTTAGCAAAGCCTTCGACAGAGTCCCCCACGAAAGACTAATTAGAAAGGTAGAAGCACATGGCATCAAAGGTAATATCCTTAAATGGATTAGGGCGTGGTTACAGGACAGGAAACAGCGAGTGAGCATTAATGGCACTAAGTCCCATTGGAGCAACGTCACAAGTGGAGTTCCCCAAGGCTCAGTACTTGGACCATTATTATTTATTATATACATAAACGACATAGATATCGGCATAGACAGCAACATAAGCAAATTTGCTGATGACACTAAAATAGGACGTGTTATTAAATCTGACGAGGACTCCACAAAACTACAGGAAGATCTAAACAAATTTTTCAAATGGTCTGAAAAATGGCAGATGAAATTCAACGTGGACAAATGTAAAGTACTCAGTATAGGAGATGTAAACAGGGAAACCAGATACCAGATGAACAACGATGCCATAGAGAAATCCGACTGCGAGAGAGATTTAGGAGTAATGATAAGTAGGAACCTTAAGCCAAGTAAACAATGTGTTTTTGCTCGTAACAAGGCTAATAAAGTACTTGGGTTCATACAAAGGAGTGTTAGTTACAAGACTAGCGAGGTCATCCTAAAACTGTATCTTGCTCTTGTGAGACCACACCTGGATTACGCAGTTCAGTTCTGGTCACCGTATTACAGAATGGATATAGAATCCTTGGAAAGAATTCAGAGGAGAATGACAAGACTAATCCCGGGCATTAGGAACCTTGAGTATAGAGACAGGTTAAAGCATCTTAATTTGCACTCCCTCGAGAGACGTAGAGCGAGGGGCGACCTGATAGAGGTGTATAAGTGGAAGGCAGGGCTAAACAAAGGGGACATTACAAAGGTACTCAAACTATCCAACCAGGAGCGAACTCGTAACAATGGTTTTAAATTAGACAAATTTAGATTTAGGCGTGAAATAGGTAAACACTGGTTTGGAAACAGAGTAGTAGATGAATGGAACAAGTTACCAAATATCATTATTAACTCGAATACACTGAATAGCTTCAAACATAGGTTGGATGCTTATATGAGCAATAGGGGTTGGGTGTAAACGGGACTGCCCAGTATGGGCCAATTGGCCCGCTGCAGTTTCCTCC
Source organism: Homarus americanus (assembly GCF_018991925.1). Classification (NCBI taxonomy): domain Eukaryota; kingdom Metazoa; phylum Arthropoda; class Malacostraca; order Decapoda; family Nephropidae; genus Homarus; species Homarus americanus. The sequence goes on along the minus strand of NW_024746541.1, from coordinate 2,956,782 downwards.
ATTCTTATGTTCTTATGTTCTTATGACTGTTTACAACTAAGGCCCGCAGCTGCCCATAGGAGAGCCTAAGGGCAGCTCGGCAAACTATCGCCTTCTCCTGAAGAGGCAACATCTTGATTCTCGTCAGCCAACATTTCTCCTGCAGGACATCGTATTTGTTCTCGTTGGTCTACCCTAGACCCGTTAAACGTGATTTGAATCCTCTGAGAACACTAAACGACTTTAATAATTGTAGTTATGTACTGTACATTGATCATATTGTTCAAACTGTGTATTCAACAGGTTTTGACCGAATTATATCCTTCGCATCAACGTAGGGGGACCTATTGTCCTGCACAGCCACACTCGCTTCAACGAGCGATTACAGTTATATCACCTTTGTTTAGCCCTGACTTCCATATATACACCTCTATCATATCGCCCCTCACTCTACGTCTCTCGAGGGAGTGCTTTGACCTGTCTCTGTACTCAAGGTTCCTAATACCCGGGATTAGTCTTGTCATTCTCCTCTGAATTCTTTTTATGGATTCTATATCCATTCTGTTGTGCGGTGACCACCACACAGTAGGCCTGAGCAGTATGATGGAAAGGTGGGAAGAATAGCCATGTGGTATGATGGGTCAGGTCAGGTCCGGGGGGGGTGGGAGGGGGAGATGGTAGGTAAAGGGGAGGGTAGCCGCATATGTGGTCACTGAGGTGTAATAGGCCGGAGGGGTAAACCCTGCAGATTTGGTCACTGAGGTATGAAAGGGCAGGGGGAAGGGGTAGCCGCAGGTGTGTTCACTGAGGTATGATACGTCAGCCAGGCGATGAAGTGAAGGGTAGCTGGAGGTGAGGTCAATGAAGTATGATTTTTATTTATTTTCAATTTATAGCGGGCAGCTGCTAGTTCATTGTGCACCCCATACTCAGAAGCCTCACGCAACAGATGCCACAAAGAGTGTTTATAAGAACCAAGTGGTAATGTTATTGTGACAGTGTCTAGTGTGTCAGTGTCTTTGCATATTGGTTGAGTTATCTACTTGGGGTAAAACGTGTATATGTTCTCGTGATATCAATGATTGCAAAATCAGTAATAAAGTGACGTGTCATTACACTCAGGTTATGGTTGGACTTATCTGTACACATACTGTACACATACTACACACTTTGTATTGTTCACATCTGCACACGCAACATACTGCCAGAGTCAATTATTCTTGTCTTACTCTAGCACTGACAACATCTTGTTCTGTACACATGTTTGACTTGATAAATCTTATCATGGTGGACAGTGGGTAGCCTCAGAAATCCAGTTGTATGTTTGTTAGTTCTTTCCACGTTAAATATTAGGAACATAAGAACATAAGAATGGAGGAAACTGCAGCGGGCCTATTGCCCCAGTACACCCAACCTCTATCGCTCATATATCCATCCAACTTATGCTTGAAGCTATCCAGCGTATTCCAGTTGATGATGATATTTGGTAACCTATTCCACTCGACCACTACTCTATTTCCAAAGCAATGTTTACCTATTTCGCGCCTAAATCTAAATTTCTCTAATTTAAAACCGTTGTTACGAGTTCGCTCCTGGTTGGATAGTTGAGTACCTTTGTAATGTCCCATTTGTTTAGCCCTGACTTCCATTTATACACCTCGATCATATCGCCCCCCCACTCTACGTCTCTCAAGGGAGTGCAAATTAAGATGCTTTAACCTGTCTTTGTACTCAAGGTTCCTAATGCCCGGGATTAGTCTTGTCATTCTCCTCTGAATCCTTTCCAAGGATTCTATATCCATTCTGTAATACAGTGACCAGAATTGAACTGATTAATCCAAGTGATGTCTCACAAGAGCAAGATATAGTTTTAGGATGACCTCATTAGTCTTGTAACTGACACTCTTTTGTATGAACCCAACTACTTTGTTAGCCTTGTTTCGAGAAAATACACATTGTTTACTTGGCTTAAGATTCCTACTTATCATTACTCCTTAAACTTTCTCGCAGTCGGATTTCTCAATAACGTCGTTGTTCATCTGGTATTTGTTTTCCCTGTTTACATCTCTTATACTGAGTACTTTACCTTTGTCCACATTGAATTTCATCTGCCATTTTAGAGTTCTGTTTGGCAGTCCAACATCATATTCAACAATGCCTTTATTAGACGGTAAGTTCAGCTAAGGCATCATCTCCGTCGTTCTCTCAGGGGTCAAAATGAGAAGGAATCCACAACTTGATCCTAATCCCCTCGTCAACAAGGTGCACTTATTTTTGTCTGGCTTAAGAGACAAGAATGTAGAACTACTGGACTGTGGGTGTTACGAGCAAGCAGTGAGGACAACGAGCTAGTGACAATAAGACTGTCTATGGTAGTGACTGATGCAAGTTTAACAGCAGTGAGTGCGGCAAATAATTCAGTTTGTAAACCAGATGCCCAGTTATTGACCGTAACTCCCTTACCTGTAACAGTGTGTTACTATTAGGCTAAGTGACACTTCCGGCTCTCCCACAGGCAGTGTTGACGGAGCCATCAGTGTGGATGATATTTTCAGTATCAATGGTATGATGGGCCAGGTGGAATACAGGTGTGGCCACCGCTAGCCATGATGGGCCAGGTGGGGGGTAGTCACAGGTGTGGCCACTGAAGCATGATAACAGGTGGGGGGTAGTCACAGGCCACACAGAGGGTTGATGGGCCAGGTGGGGGTGGGTAGGTCAAGGTGTGGCCACAGAGGCATGATGGGGCCAGGGGGGTAGTCATAGGTTTGGCCACTGAGGCATGATGGCCAGGTGGGGGGTAGTCACAAGTGTGGCCACTGAAGTATGATGGACCAGGTGGGGGTGGGGTAATCACAGGTGTGGTGGTCACATGATGGACCAGGGGTGGGTGGGGTCACAGTGTACACAGAGGCATGTGATGGGCCAGGTGGGGGGTAGTCACAGGTTTGGCCACTGAGGTATGATGGGCCAGAGGGGGTGAAGCTGGAGGTGTGGCTATTGGGAGGTATGAGATGGACCAGGTGGGGGGTCACACAGGTGTGTGGCTACTGAGGTAAGGATAACAGATGGGGTAGTCGCAGTGGCTACAGAGGTATGGGATGGGCCAGGGTGGGGGTAGTCACAGGTGGCCAAGGCTGAGGCATGATGAGCCAGATGGGGTAGGTCACAGTGGCCACTGAGGCATATGTGGGCCAGATGGGGGTAGGGGTCAAGGTGGCCACTGGAGGCATGATGGAGCCAGATGGGGGAAGTTACAGGTGTGGCCACTGAGGCATGGTGGGCCAGATGGGGGGAAGGTCATGTGGCTACTGAGGTATGGATGGGCCAGATGGGGTAGGCCGAGGTGGCTACTCGGGAGGTATGATGGGCCAAGGATGGGGGTTACAGGTGTGGCCACTGAGGCATGGTAGGGCCAGATGGGGTGAAGCCAGCAGATGTGGCCACTGGAAAGGCGATGGGCCAGGTGGGGTGAAGTCATGCTAAGATGTGGCCACTGAGGCATGATGGGCCAGGTGGGGGTAGTCACAGGTGTGGCCACTGAGGTATGATGGGCCAGGTGGGGGTAGTCACAGGTGTGGCCACTGAGGTATGATGGGCCAGGTGGGGGTAGTCACAGGTGTGGCCACTGAGGTATGATATGCCGGGAGTTGCGGTTGTAGTGTGTAAGATGATAGCGAGTTGGTGCCCCTACCCGGCCAGAGCCTGTGTGTGTGTGTGTGTGTGTGTGTGTGTGTGTGTGTGTGTGTGTGTGTGTGTGTGTGGAAAGTGCCGGAGTAAGAGAGAGAAACACACACCCACATTTCCTACGTTACTCGTTCACTTGAGGACGCAACAAAACTTAACAATTTCCTCAACATCTAACCCGACTCTATGGAAGGTGCGGTGAGCGTTTCCATGTAAAGAGATTACCATACGAGGCTCTACATCCCTTCCTCGCTGCCAACTTACCCACTAGACTTAAATAACAATAAGACAAGTTCCCACCACACACTATACACCGTCATTCCTGTACGTCTGATAATATATATATGATCACCTCACAACTGCAGCTATAGTTGGAACAGATGGCTGATATATGAAGACGATATATAACAGGTGGTTGATATATGAAGACGATATATAACAGGTGGCTGATATATGAAGACGATATATAACAGGTGGTTGATATATGAAGACGATATATAACAGGTGGTTGATATATGAAGACGATATATAACAGGTGGTTGATATATGAAGACGATATATAACAGGTGGTTGATATATGAAGATGATATATAACAGGTGGTTGATATATGAAGACGATATATAACAGATGGCTGATATATGAAGATGATATATAACAGGTGGCTGATATATGAAGATGCTATATAACAGGTGGCTGATATATGAAGACGATATATAACAGGTGGTTGATATATGAAGATGATATATAACAGGTGGCTGATGTATGAAGATGATATATAACAGGTGGTTGATTGAATTGAATTGAAGTGAAACAGTTTATTTAGCCAGAAAAACACAGATACAGAGTGGATAGTAATAACAATATTAACATGGCTGAGCCAGTTGAGAACCTGAGCTCTCTTTCAGGCACCTCATATATACTATACATTTATCTCAAGGAAGTATTGTGTAACATTTAGTATCATCTGGAATAGTACACATAGCATGGTGGTAATAAGAACATCTCATAATGTTACCACGGTTATCACTTCAATATTTATTCATTCTTTTTAATTTTTTTATTTTTGTGTTTTTTTGTTTTTACATTTATATTATAAGTATATACATAAGTTACAGTGGAACTGTAAAACATAAGTATATTGGGGAAGCTGTACAACATGGGTTGTACAGTATTAAGGTTGAACAAGAGGACTGAGCTGTCAGGATTATGTCTGGTTGGCAAATATATTTATTGCAATGGTAATTTCTTATGTATATAAATGATAATTTCCGATATATATAGGTATATATAGTAGGTATTACAAGAAATATTAATACATAGACAATAGATATTTTTTAAGAGATGATTTAAATGAAGGGAGCGTAGTCTTTGTTGGGATGGTTGGGGATAAGTTTTTCCACACCTTCACTTCATGATATTTTATGGAGGTCTGGGACTGACAGGAGCGCATGGGGAGTGGTCTTAGCAGCTCTGGGTGCCTTAAGTTGTATCTCTGATTATTCCGGAACTGGAAATAATTATTGTCAAGCAAGTGATTGATAGATTTGTAAACAAAGGGGGCACAGCAGTAGGTGTTAATATCTTCGAATTTTAACATTTTCAATTTAGCAAAATTTTCATTTGTGATCTGTTTTTTTTCTTCAGGCAGGTCATTGTCCGTACAGCTCTCTTTTGTGCAGTGACCAGGGATTGTGTTTTTGAAGAGCCAGAGGCCCCCCCGCATAGTATGTGACAGTATATCAGGTGTTGGTAAATAAGATCATGATAGATTTCTTTCATTGCTGTGAGAGTGAGTGACTGTCGAGTGTGATACATGATACCGCACTGTTTATTGACTTTACTGTGAATGGCTTGTATTTGGTTTCTCCAGTTAAGTTTCTCATCAACAATAACTCTGAGGAATTTAGTATTTTGTTCGCGTTTGAGGACTGTAGTACCAAGGTACAGGGAGTCCAAGTCTGGAGGTAAGTTTTTCCTTCTGTGAAAGATCATGTAGTGGGTTTTCTCAAGGTTTATTATATATTACCCAGGTCCTGACTTTAGTAAATTCAGTGTTCATAGAAGAAATATAACAGGTGGTTGATATAATGATGACGATATATAACAGGTGGTTGATATAATGAAGATGATATATAACAGGTGGTTGATATAATGAAGATGATATTTAACAGGTGGTTGATATAATGAAGACGATATATAACAGGTGGTTGATACAATGAAGATGATATATAAGAGGTGGTTGATATAATGAAGATGATATATAAGAGGTGGTTGATATAATGAAGACGATATATAACAGGTGGTTGATATAATGAAGATGATATATAACAGGTGGTTGATATTATGAAGATGATATATAACAAGTGGTTGATATAATGAAGACGATATATAACAGGTGGTTGATACAATGAAGATGATATATAAGAGGTGGCTGATATATAAAGATGATAGTGTATGTATATTATGTATGCTGCATGTATATTATGTATGTGCTCCATTTATATACATTATTTATTCAGCCTAGCTAGCAGAGTGTGGCAATGTATTTACCATGTCCCACACACTTAATTAATGTGCCTGGCGACATATGGAAGCTGCTAATGTATCACTTGCCACATGTCGCCTGAAAGGCTAGTTGACCCCCCAGACAGAGTAAGGAGCGCCACCTCCCTTGTGTATCTCTGTTTATCCAGTAAATAGAACCTACGAAAACTCTACAGGTGTTTGTGTTCGCTCCTGTAGATAGAACTTGGTACCCAGAACATATACAGATATATCATGCATTATGTTATATATCAAGTTCACTATTTACTAGTTATAAGAATGACCCTCTCTGCCTTTGGGTACCAGAGTACAGGAGCTGCCACAACCATCCACACAACACACTACACACCTACTTGGTCTACCGTGGGACACAACTACTGGTGGGTTAGAAGACACAACCCAGACACTGATTAGTGACATTATGTAAGGCAATCAGTACAGCTGGTCCATTATCTCACAGCACCATCGGGGTCTTGATAACTCTCTCTCTCTCTCTTTCTCTTTCTCTCTTTCTCTCTCTCTCTGGTCAGTCACCCAGCTTAGTCGGCTGTAGCAGACGACGGAAACATTATTAATATTAAACATTTCAGCACGACAGGTCTCGCTCCCTTTGTGTGAGGACGGTGCTGGATGCGTCCCTCTGAACATGTAATTCCCTATAATCACACCAGCAGGCGACTCCCGATCCTTTTATTCCGTGGAAACCTTCAATTTTCTGGCCTGGGTGTTGTGGTTGTGCGAGGGTGTAGTGAAGTGTGGGTGTAAGCATAAAGGGGCAAGTAGGTTTAGCATTTTGGTGGTGATTTTGCTTGTGGACGCAGAAACATAGAACAAGGTAGTGGAGTATTATAAGTGACGGTCACAATATCTATGAAGTACAGTTGTAACTAAACTGTATTAATACTTGTGTTCGCCTTTAAACGTGCATCCACTACCTCACCACTTTGAACATTGCCATTGAGCTCAACTAGGTGGAAATTATGACTGTTGACGCTACACACTCGGCTCGGTAATAAAAGAACGAATATCATATAAAAAAAGTTCTTCAGTTCCTTTCCTCTGGGGTTAACAAGCACAATAAGCACGTCGTTGGTGTTTCTTATTACAGTATTTGAACTTTTACAAACCAACAAAAACTGGTAACAGCATTGGAGTGGCCACTGTTATCAACCAGTTATTGACTTACAGTATATAAGAAAGTTTCTCAGTACAGTAATCGACTTTAAACTCCTGGTTGTTCTGCTTTACTTTATAGGTCACTTCACTTCTTCACTTTTGTTTCAACTAAAGTATATAAAACTTGTCAATGTCTAAGTTATTAATTCCAAGAAAAATTCTTTAGTACTATTAATTTATGATGTTTTATAAGTAAGTGAGAAGCTTGGACACTCTAAGATGTTGACAGTTTCTAGAATAATAAGTTTGTTCTCACGTTACAAGATGTTTTCATGGTTCCTGTGCGCTCAGGCTCAATAAAGTCTGTCTTCAAACATATTGTACACCCAATAATGAGATAAATTAAACAGCTAGCTGCCTGTACCTCGTGCCATTTTATGCAAACATGAAAACAATTAAAAATCTTAGTTTCCCACATAACCAGATTCAGTAGCAAGCAAAGTCGTCATTTATATAGTTTAGTATCATATACTGTAAAACACACCACCTGGAGCTGTCTATATTGTTACTTGTTCCTAGAGAGATACTACACGCTAGGAAAAAAATAATTTATACTTTGCATAGAGTTCAAGCTGTACAGGACCTGCCGATATAATACCGGTAATGTAAACGTGAACAATAAACTCACTGTGCTCACCACCTCATGTACAATATCACAACAGGTTATTACAACTGATGATGCATTTTAAATCAATTGAAATCTGATAGAAAAGAAAAAAAATATGTTACAAAAATATCAGGACAGGAAACGTATTAAACAAGCTCCCTAAAGTAATTTGTTGACGCTCTTCACATGAATTCATTACTAAGGATGATGGATGAGTTATTTTAACAGGAATTTATTTACGAACAGAACAATTTTTTTTATAGCAGTCAACAATAAACGTTTTTACCAAATTACGTAATGTAAAAGTTTAGTGCGTGAAATTGAGTGAGTTTGTGGAGGCGAGATGAGACAAATGAGAGTTAAGTCTCCCATTACCTCAAGTTAATCTCTCCAGCCTCTCCCTCACATCACCAGTCTCCCCCTCACATCACCAGTCTCTCCCTCACATCACCAGTCTCTCCCTCACATCACCAGTCTCTCCCTCACATCACCAGTCTCTCCCTCACATCACCAGTCTCTCCCTCACATCACCAGTCTCTCCCTCACATCACCAGTCTCTCCCTCACATCACCAGCGTCTCCCTCACATCACCAGCGGTCTCCCTCACATCACCAGTCCCCTGGCCTCACCAGTCTCCCCAAGAATACCAGTCTCCTCAGATCAACAGCCCCTGCCCCACATCACCAGTCTCCCCTCACATCACCAGTCTCCTCGCCCAGCCCTCTCCCACACATCACCAGTCTCTACCATACATCACCAGTTTCCCCTCACATCACCAGTCTCTCCCACAGATCAATGGTCTCCCCCACACATCACCGGCCTCTCCCTCACATCACCAGTCTCTCCCTCACATCACCAGCTTCTCCCTTACATCACCAGTCTCTCCCTCACATCACCAGCCTCTCCCTCACAACACCAGCCTCTCCCTCACATCACCAGTCTCTCCCACACATCACCACTCTCTCCCTCACATCACCAGTCTTTTTTTCACATCACCAGTCTCTCCCTCACATCACCAGCCTCTTCCTCACATCACCAGCCTCTCCTTCACATCACCAGTCTCTGCCTCATCACCAGTCTCCTCACATCACCAGTCTCTCCCTCACATCACCAGTCTCTCCCTCACATCACCAGTCTCTCCCTCACATCACCAGTCTCTCCCTCACATCACCAGTCTCTCCCTCACATCACCAGTCTCTCCCTCACATCACCAGCCTCCACCCTCTCTCTCGCACCAGTGCTGGCAAGACGCTGGAGAGCATCCGCCTGGCGTAGTTTCCACACGTTTGTACAGTACATACAGTGTGGAGAAGATGATGATGCGTTGTTAGTTTTTGCTGGTAGTGATGTTGTTGTTATGGTACTTGGCCAAGTGATCCACAGCTGCAGCAGCCAACATGTACAAAAGACTACATCCCACTTGGTCGATCGTTTGTTTTATGCGACCTAACCTAACCTAACCTAACCAAAAGAATCTACTGGCAGCCATTACAGTATATTCTTCCTTTCTCGTCCAGTACATGACCAGATTATATAGGTTTATTTGTGGTGGGTGACGCTAAACACCGAAGTCCTCTACGTGTTTCATTGTATTTTGTATAAGAAACATGAAGATGCATAATTTAGTTACGTAATAAAAAGTTCTGTACGATTATATGTCCATCATTTCAAGAGTTATAGGTTGTATTTGGAGGGAAAGGTTTAAAATGAAAGAAAGTTCCACAGTGGTGAAGTGGGAAGATCAATGGAAGTGTATGACGATAAATTTAGACAAAATGGAACTTGAGTGGAGTGAAGGGTGGAATGATGAGTGACTGATGTGTTGTATGACCAGGATTGAAAGGAAGGATGAGGAGAATGGCGTAATGTTAATTTTTTGTAATAATGATAAACAAGGTTGCGGTTCACCATTTCACAGGCAAGAGCAGTCAGTATACCAGGTGGGAGCAGACACTGTTTATTTATTTATTTATTTTTATTTTTTTATGATATTTTTTGTGTGTGTGTATGTGTGTTTGTAGAGATAGAGAGGGTGAAAGAAGATTAGAGGTGGGGGAAGGAAGTTATAGTTCGGAAATTGAAGAAATTTAGGAGGAGGTAGGAGAGGGTGGGCTAAGCTAATAGTGTGTTAGGGTTGTGTCATGGGTTAGTTATTGCCCGTCGATACAGGCACTATCCCATATATGGGTGTTTTGAGGGCCTTATTTTCATATTCCGCCGACCCTACTGGCGGATGCTGGTCTAGGGAGGTTGTCTATTGCCTTTGGAAACCATGTATGGTTCTTGCCGTTGTCTGGTGGGAGTCTTTGAAGGCGTTCTTGCTCTGAACGTTCTATCTTTTGTCAGACTCTGCTGGCCAGTGTGTGCAGCTGCTAGTTGATGGGCTTTATTTTCAGGTCTCTGTGTATCACGGCTGTGGTTCTGTGACGAATCTCAGGGCTTCATTTTGGACCACCTGTAATTTTAATAATTGGGTGGTGCTCATAGTATGCAGAGGTACTGCTGGGTAAGTTAATATCGGTATGATAAGTGATGTAACCAGGAGGAGTTTGCTGTAGAATGTAGAGCCTGAGAAGCTACGTTGAAGTACAGTATGGACGAATCAATACAAATGCAACTTAGTTCTTGGTTGCATTGGAAATATTACATTAAGACTAAGCTTAGATGTTAACACTGATGGCTGGTACAATGGAGATGGTAGTGAGTGTAATGTGGACCCTGGAAATGAAAATGTTTGTGAGAGAGACAGTGAAAGATTTTGTTTCTTTGGTGGAAGTGAACGTAACTACCTTAGGTTATGTGTGCCCCACTGAACTATAGCCTCGAGGTCTTTGGTCAATGTACCTATAGTATGAAGTGATATATTGATAAAGTGTAGCTTGAAGGACTGGACGGGAGGGAACTCAGTAATATAGAATAAGAGGAATGGTAGGAACGAGAACTACTCCAATGCTGCACCTTTGTCGGAGTTGGTCATTTATAAGTTGCTTTCCGGAGATTCTGGTAACATATGTCTATCAAATTAACGCCCATCCGATTACTAATGACGGGAGGTCAGTGGTGACGGGCGGCAGTGATGGAGTGGTATTGTGGTGAAGGGCGGTATAGTGAAGGGCGGCAGCGAAGGACGGTAATGTGGTGACGAGCGGCAGTGAGGAGACATATTGTGGTGAGGGGCGTCAGTGAGGAGCGATATTGTAATGAGGGGCGACAGTGAGAGGCGGCAGTGAGGGACGGCCGAGAGAGGAGGTACTGTAGTGAGGGGCTGTCGTGAGGGGCGGTACTGTGGTAAGGGGCAGCAGTTTCATGATACGCAGGTGAAGGGGTGGCTCAGTAAGGAGTGGCAGAGTGAGGGGTGTCACAGTAAGGGGTGGCTCAGTAAGGAGTGGCACAGTAAGGGGTGGCTCATTAAGGGGTGGCTCAGTAAGGAGTGACAGAGTGAGAGGTGTCACAGTAAGGGGTGGTACAGTAGGGGTTGTCACAGTGGGGGTGGCACAGTAAGGGGTGGCACAGTGGGGGTGGCAGTGGGGGGTGGCAGGTGGAGTGTCACAGTAAGGGGTGGCACAGTAGGGGTGCACAGTAAGCAGTGGCAGAGTGAGAGGTGTCACAGTAAGGGTGGCACAGTGGGGTGCACATGAGGGGTGTCAGAGTGAGGTGTCTGGTGGGGGTGGCACAGTAGGGGTGGCACAGTGAGGTGTCACAGTGAGGGTGTACAGTGGCACAGTGGGGAGGTGGCACAGTGGCAGTGGCAGAGTGAGGAGGTGTCAGTAAGGATGTGGCTTACAGTTGGCACAGTGAGGGTGTCACAGTAAGGGTGGCACAGTAAGGGGTGTCAGTAAGGAGTGGCAGAGTGGGGAGGTGTCACAGTAGGGGTGGCACAGTAGGGGGTGGCACAGTGAGGGGTGGCACAGTGAGGTGGCAGGTGAAAGGTGTCACAGTGAGGGGTGGCACAGTAGGGGCAGCACAGTGAGGGGTGGCACAGTAACAGGTGGCTCAGTAAGGAGTGGCAGAATGAGAGGTGTCACGTAGGGGTGTCACAGTGAGGGTGGCACAGTGGGGTTTAGCACAATGGGGGTGGCACAGTGGGTATGGCTCGGTGAGGGTGGCAAAGTGATGAAATTAAAGGCTGGCACAATAAATTGGCACAGTAAGAATTAGCACATTAAGTGCGTGTAAGGGGTGCACTAAGGGTAGCACAATAAATTAACACAATGGGATTTGCACAATAAAGGGTAGCACAGTAAAGGGTGGCACAATAAAGTGGTACAGTAAAGGTTGGCACAGTAGGGGTCCTTGTAAATTGGCACTGAGTAGAGGTAGCACAGTTAGGGTTGGCACAATAAAGGGTGGCACAGTAAGGGGGTGGCTCAGTAAGGGGTGGTACAAGTAAAGGGTGGCTCAGTAAGGTGTTACAGTAAGGTGGCGTGAGGGTGCTTAGTAAGGTGTACAGTACAGGGTGGCACAGTAAGGGGTGTCTGGTAGAATAGCTGTAAGGTGGCGTTTGGGTGTTAGTAAAGTGCCGTAAGTAACAGTAAAATTAGCACAGTAAAGGATTAGCACAGTAAAAGTGCTTACAATAAAATGGGGTGGCACAGTAAAGGTGTGGCAAAGATAACATGGGGTGGCACAGTAAAGGGGTTGGCACAGTAAGGGTGGCGCAGTGAAGGTGTAATAAGGAGATCCTTGACCAAGGAGGAAGAACACACAGGAAGTAACAAAGGAGGAGGGGAGGGGGTGTCCAAGAGCAGAGTAACAGAATGGAGAGGGGATGAGATCAGTAGGGTAAAGGAAGCTGGGGAGGAGGAAGAAAAGAAAGTTAGGAGGGCGGATCGGAGGGGAGCTGGGAGGGTTGGGGGGAGGAGGAGGTAGAATCTAAACGGAAGGAGGACAACTCCAGCGATGAGTCACGGGTTGGTGAGTGGTGGGCGGTGGGGAGGTAAGAGGTGTGTGGGAGTGGGGGAGGCCAAGTGGGGGGGAGAGGAAGAAGACACAGTGAGAGACAGGAGAGGAGGAAGGTATATATATATATATATATATATAGCGTTGTGGACAGTGGTGAAGAAAAGGCCGGTCAGCAGTGTTGGTCTGATGTTTTTCATAACTTACTTCCCTTATAGATAGATAGATAGAAGGATAGATAGATAGATAGATATAAATACTAATGCAATAACTATATATTTGCCGTCAAGACATGATCCTGGCTGTAATATGTCCCCTTGTTTAACTTTACAACCTATCTTGTATTGCCTTACTTATCAGATTAATGTATATCAACTCCCTGTAAAATATGCATATACTTATAATATAAATGTAAAACAATAAAATAAAATAATATAAAATAAATAACGAAGTGATAACACCATGTTACGTGTACTACTCCAGATAATATTAATGTGACATAATAATTCCTTGAAATAAATGTACAGTATAATATCAGCTGCCACGAAGAAATCTCACTCATTTTTTATTTATTTTTTTTACGGGATTAACCACGGGCACAGGTCACTGACCCACATCAGGGCCTGGGGGCGCAAATGTAATTAATAATAATAATGTGTATAATAATAATAGTAATGTGTGTGTGTGTGTGTGTGTGTGTGTTGTGTGTGTTGTGTGTGTGTGTGTGTGTGTGTGTTTTTGTGTGTGTGTGTGTGTTGTGTGTGTGTGTGTGTGTGTGTGTGTGTGTGTTGTTTTTGTGTTTGTGTGTGTGTGTGTGTGTGTGTGTGTGTGTGTGTGTGTGTGTGTGTGTGTGTGTGTGTGTGTGTGTGTGTGTGTGTGTGTGTGTGTGTGTGTGTGTGTGTGTGTGTGTGTGTGTGTGTGTGTGTGTGTGTGTGTGTGTGTGTGTGTGTGTGTGTGTGTGTGTGTGTGTGTGTGTGTGTGTGTGTGTGTGTGTGTGTGTGTGTGTGTGTGTGTGTGTGTGTGTGTGTGTGTGTGTGTGTGTGTGTGTGTGTGTAAATATTATTTTTTTGTGTGTGTGTGTGTGAAAGTAAAAAATTAAAAGATAATGATTTGGCAATTATGTGTGTGTGTTTTTATTGTGTCACTCTTATCTTGTGTTTTCTGTAGCAAATGAACTGTATAAATATTGTATCAATATCAACCTTCCGTTATGTCTCAGCCTCCCCGTCCCCTCACAAGGGTCTGTATAACAGTCCAGGTTGGTCGGATATTACACCGTTGAATGTTACGTTAAGTACATATATATATTCCTTGTATTTTTAAATATTATGTAACATTCAATATCATAATATCATGACCACGGGGACTGTTATGCAGGCCTTGTGACCTCAGCATTTTCATATCCTTTTGGGCTACCGCTCTGGGATAGTGTAGAAACGATAAGTTAACACAGTGTGTTGCAAATTTTAATCAAAATTACGTTCTAATGCCTCCACCTCCCCTCCCTCCACATTATCTTGCCTCCTCCACTGCATTACCTCAACACCTCCCCTCCCTCACCATTGCCTCAACACCCTCCCTCCCTCCACCATTACCTCAACACCTCCTCCCTCCACCATTACCTCAACACCCTCCCTCCCTCCACCATTACCTCAAGCGCCACTAGTTCATCTTTAATATCCACTTCTCCATGACCTCTGACCCCTCCTCATTTCAAGGCGTGTGGGTGACCCTCGGGTGGTGCAGGTTGGGGACACTCGGCATGAGAGCCAGGGAGTACTGCTCAGGGTGGGGACCCTCGGGGTGAGGGACACTCCAGGTGAGGAAGGACCCCCAGCGTCCTCTCTCCCACCCTTATATCATCTACTAAGTGACACTCCGCCTCCTACTAGATTAGGAAATGAAGATGTGTATCACTCAAACAACAACACATCAAGGGAAAATCTTGACGTTTACAGGTTGGATGTAACACCAGGCAGGGGTTGAAGCGTTAAAAATTTTTTCCGAAAAACACTGGAAAATCCAAACCAGTCTCCAGAATTCACAGTGATACCCTCTTATGCAGAGGAAAGCCCATCCATTTGTAACAAATAATGCCCAGATAGAATACAATAGCAGAGGCACCTCCTGGGCCTGCATATATCCACGAGAGGTTACTCCCCATTATGTCCACACCAGAAGGAAAGAAAGGCAAGAAGGGTTGAGAAAAACTATACACTTTAACGTGCTTCCTGGAAAAATAAAACTCTCCTGGTTATCACTTATCATACCGATATTCTTATAGCAGTACCTCTTCATACCATGGGCACCACTCGGTTATTAAATACAGGTCGTCCAAAATGAAGCCCTGAATGCGTCTCTGGGTGAAAAGATACCCTTCACCAGAACCACAGCCAAGATACATAGGGCACAGGATAAACCCATCAACCAGCATCTGCAAACCCTGGCCAGCAGAGTCTGGCAAAGGAGAGCGATCAGGCAGAACTCCTTCAAGGACTCCACCAGACAACGACAACAACCATACATGGTTTCCAGAATTTACCAAATCTAAACGGTTCCATTACCACCCTCGATCTATAGCCAGGCAATAGACAACCTTCCTAGACCAGCATCGCCAGTAGGGTTCGGCGGAATAAGAAAATAAGGCCCTCGAAACACGCATTATAATTGTATAGGGTAGGCTGTCTAGTGCCTGTACCGACAGACAATGACTATCCCATGACAGGCCTGGACACACTAATGGCTTGTTAACCCACAGCAAGGCGGTTGTACCCTTTCCTACCTCCTCCTAAATTTCTTCATTTTCCGAACTATAACTTCCGTTCTCCACCTCTAATCTTCTTTCACCCTTCTTTCTCTACACAAAAAAGTGGTGACCCTCGGGGTGGGGGCACCTAGGGTGGGGACATCCGGTGTGACGAAACTCCGGTGGACTACTAGGGGTAGGGACACTCTATTATAGACCCGGGTTGGGACCCTCGAGGTGAGACACTAATATTGATATTGATATTGAACGGTTTATTTAGCCAGAACAACACAGATACAGAATCGATAATAATAACAATATTAACATGGTTGAGCTAGTTGAAGCCTGAGCTCTCCTGTAGGCACCTGATATATACTGTACATTTAGTACCATCAGGAATATTACACGTAACATGGTGGTAGTAAGAAAATATCAGAATGTTACTACGGTTATACTTCGATATTTATTTTAATTTTTTTTTTTACATTTATATTATAAGTATATACATACTTTACAGTGCAGTTGATATACATAAATATATGATAGGGAAGCAGAACAACATGGGTTGTAATAGGTGAAACAAGGACGACTGTCAGTATCATGTTGTATTCGGCAAATATATTTATGGCAATGGTAATTTCTATCTATCTACATGATTTGATAAACAGTTTGGTGGTACAATAAAAGCAGGAATATAAAAGTAGGTATTACCAAAAATATTAATACTTAGACAAAATATATTTCCTAGAGATGATTTAAAGGGTGCAAGATGTAAGGACCCCGGGGTGGGGACCATCAGGAGTAGGACCGGGGTGGGGGACCATCAGGTAGGACCCAGGTGGGGACCATCAGGGTAAGACCAGGGTGGGGAGACCATCAGGTAAGGTGGGGACATTCGGAATGGGGAAACTAGAGGTGGGACCCTCAACGTGGGGACACTCGGGGTGAGAACCCTCAGGTGGGGACCCTCGGGTGGGACCCTCGGGTGGGGACCCTCGAGGTTAGGGACCTCAGGGTGGGACCCTCGGTGGACCCTCGGGGTGAGGACCCTCGGGGTGGGGGACCCTCGGTGAGGGACCCTCGGGGTGGGGACCCTGCACACAGTTCCGCCAGCTTCAACTTTTGTTTTAGTTTAAACTCTGTTGGGAGAAAGGTTTAATCTAATATTATATAAAACCTTTAAGATCTTATAATATTTTATCACTGACTGTACTTAAGATGGGTCCTTTATTATTATTTAACGTATAAAAGGTAGAAGGAGTTTTGTAGACTTTCCTTTTATTGAGATCTTTGTAATACTTGAGTCATCTTCATTATAACATTAAACAAAAAGAATCTAGAAAATTGTAAGACAAAATTGAAGCAGTAGTGTGAGAGCGACGACACCTAAACCTTGTGCAATTCTACTACTACAAAGCTTTTGACGTTAATTTCCCTTAAACTGTAAATGTGAAAATGTAATCGGAACATGGAAACTGCAGCAAAAGTATCAAACAACAAAAAATATACTCATAACATAACTACTACATTCGTTCATTTCTGGAATTCTTAAAAAACAAACAATGTATATTAACATCTAAGATTCTAGAACAAGTACAAGAAACGTCGCTGGCATGATGTTATGGATTGTTTAACTACCTTACTGTATACATTATTCCCGCGTTCTGGCCGTTACTCGGTGCTCTGGACACAACCTCAGTAACAGTGTAAATAAACGTTAACCAGAATAAAAGAAACGGAAAATAAATTTGTGTGAAAACTGTGGTGAAGAACCTGGGAGTGGGAGACATTAGCCTCGATATACTGTATAGTGGGGAAGTATATGTGTCTGGCCCACCACCTGCTCTACCACCACCTGTCTGTACCACCACCTGCCTGTACCACAACCTACTGTACCCCCACCTGCCTGTACCACCACCACCTGCCTGCACCACCACCTGCCTGCCACCACCTGCCTGTACCACCACCTGCCTGCACTACCTGCCTGTACCACCAACTGCCTGTCCACCCCCCACCTGCCTGTACTACCACCACCTCCCTGTACCACCACCACGCCTGTACCACCCCACCTGCCTGTCACCACCAACTTGGCCTGTACTACCTCCTGTACCACCACCACCTGCTAGCCTACCCCACCTGCCTGTACCACAGCCTTCCACCCCCTGCCTGTGCCACCAACTGCCTGTAC
>NW_024746541.1:2816060-2938855 GCF_018991925.1 Homarus americanus | reverse complement strand
GAGGTTGACAAAAATAGACAGATTCATACATGCACAAAAGACAATATGGCAACTAACAAGACAGACAGACAGCTGACTCACTGGTTCGCATTAGTGTACACAAACAGGCAGACACACGCCAACAACGGATAAGACAGACAGATTTGACGACACAAAGAGTACAGACGGGCTTACATTCAAACACCACGCAGACGAACAGACAGTTGGGATGGCAATAGACAGGACGGATAGACTTGAGACAGATTAGAAGCATTTATAAACAAGAATAACACCAAATTGAAAATAGCTGAGTCAGTGAGGGTAGGAGGTCTTACATCCACCAGCGTAAAAATAAGACGCCTTGAAAACTAACACCCTCGCGTGGAAAAACATCCATGGTCGGTCAGTCATGTGAGATGGCAAAACCACTAACGTAGATGATGACTATGATGACTTAACACAGGTGATGACTTAAGCAGATGGTGACTAATATAACCAGAATCAAGGCTACTTTCATAATATAATTTATTTCGGAATGATCATCGGTGATTCATAATATTTATTTTATGATTTTAACCTCTCCTTATGGCGAATATTTATTTAATTAATTATTCTAACCTTTATTCTATTCCTTCTTATAGTATATTAGATACTGTAAGTATCACGACCGACGGCAGAAATAGCCCAAAGGCGAAGTGGCCAGCAATCCTAATACAAGTTCAAGTTCACGACCACGACCATGATTATAAACAACATGACCATGATTATAACAACCACGACTATGATTATAACAACCACGACTATGATTATAACAACCACGACCATTATTATAACAACCACGCCCATGATTATAACAACTACGACGATGATCACACCGCACGACCATGATTATAACAACCACGACTGTGATTGCAACAACATCGTTATAACAACCACGACCATGATTATAACACCCACGACTATGATTATAACAATCACGACTATGAATATAACAACACGACCATGATTATAACAACCTCTACTATGATTATAACACCCACGACCACAGTTATAACACCCACGACCATGATTATAACAACCACAACTATGATTATAACACCACGACCATAATTATAACAACCGACTATGATTATAACAACCACGACCATGATTATAACAACCAAGCCATGATTATAACCACGACCATGATTATAACAACCACGACTATGATTTATAACACCCGACCATGATTATAACACCCACGACCATGATTATAACAACTACGACCAATTATAACAACTACGACCATGATTATAACAACCACGACTATGATTATAACAACCACGACCATGATTATAACAACCACGACTGATTATAACAGCACGACTATGATTATAACACCCGATCATGATAATAACACCCGTATGATTATAACAACTACGACCATGATTATAACAACTACGACCATCATTATAACAACCACGACTATGATTATAACAACTACGACCATGATTATAACAACTACTGACGCAGTTATAACAACCACGACTATGATTATAACAACCGACTATGATTATAACACCCACGATCATGATTATAACACCCACGACCATGATTATAACACCCGACCGCGATTATAACTACGACCATGATTATAACTACGACCGTGATTATAACAACCACGACTATGATTATAACAACCCGACCATGATTATAACGCTACGACCATGATTATAACCACGACTATGATTATAACAACCCACGACCATGATTATAACAACCACGACTATGATTACATAACCACGACTATGATTATAACAACCACGACCGTGAGTTATAACAACCACGACTATGATTATAACAACCACGACTATGATTATAACACCACGATCATGATTATAACACCTGACCATGATTATAACACACGACCATAATTATAACAACCGACTATGATTATAACAACCACGACCATGATTATAACAACCACGACCATGATTATAACAACCACGACCATGATTATAACAACCACGACTATGATTATAACAACACGACTATGATTATAACAACCACGACCATGATTATAACAACTACGACCATGATTACTGACCGACCATGTTATAACAACCACGACTATGATTATAACAAACGACCATGATTATAACAACCACGTCCTGATTATAACACCCACGACGATGATTATAACAACCACGACTGATTATAACAACTAAGACCATGATTATAACACGACCATGATTATAACAACACGACCGTGAGTTATAACAACCCGACCATGATTATAACAGCCACGACTATGATTATAACAACCGATATGGTTATAACAACCGACCGTGATTATAACAACTCGACCATGATTATAACAACTACGACCATGATTATAACAACCCGACTATGATTATAACAACCTCGACTATGATTATAACACCCACGATCATGATTATAACAACCACGATCATGATTATAACACCCAGACGATGATTATAACAACCACGACCATGATTATAAGCGCCACGACTATGATTATAACACCACGACGATGATTATAACAACCGACTATGATTATAACAACTACGACCATGATTATAACAACCACGACTATGATTATAACCACGACTATGATTATAACAACCACGACCATGATTATAACAACCACGATCATGATTATAACACCACGACGATGATTATAACAACCACGACTATGATTATAACCACGACCATGATTATATCAACACGACTATGATTATCTCATATACTAGGAATAGTGATGTGTGTGTCTGTTCTGGGCAGCAGAAACGGCACAATCGTTTTTCATCAAACTTGGTGGAAAAATCACTAAAAATTCGTAGAGTGGAACAAACCTGGTCCCATGTCGATGGTTTCTTTAGGAAGGCATTAATTAACCATTTTATTTACACTGGAAAACGATGTCGCCGTACGCTGCCAGCCTTCCGGCGGTTGGCGGTTGCGTGCTAGCTAAACAACTCCGTTCAAACTTTCACGCTTTTGTAAACTGTACCACCGGACTCGCCACTGGGCACGAAGTACCCACGATCACGTGTGTGTGTGTGTGTGTGTGTGTGTGTGTATATATATATATATATATATATATATATATATATATATATATATATATATATATATATATATATATATATATATATATATATATATATATATATATATATATATTTTTTTTTTTTTATAAATGCAGTAAAGGTAAAATTATTATCAATATATCATATTATTCATAATATGACATAACTCATGTGGTGGAAGGTCATCTTAGTATAGGTGGGACATAGCAGACCAGCTGACAAATAAGATAAGAAGAAACATGATGAGGGCAGTGTTTCTGGGGTGTGCCGACTAATGTAACATCACAGCACCAAGGACATGAAAACCACTTCAGGTAGTACCGTAGTTGGGTGCATGCTCGTCCGGCACATCATAATTATAAGGGCGTGGGAGCGAACTTCCTGTTTCTCGCTCCTACCTCCCTATTCTGAGGATGGTAACTTTATCTTGTCGTATGCAGTTACGAAAAACGGGAGCAAATACAGAGAGAGAGAGAGAGGGAGAATGTCCTGGGTGTCGGTTCTGTGAAATAGTTTAGATCAAAGGGTAAGCTGGGGGTAAAAATAAAATATTAAATCTGGAGCTAAAGGGCAGAACAAAAGGCATGATAGTGTGATGTAGTAGGAGGTGGGGCCGGTGGCAGAATAGTATAGATCAGATTAAATTAAGAGACAGAGATGAGTTACACCGAGTACACTTGCACTAAGGAATGAGAACAACAAAGTAAGGGTGAGATTCGAGAGTTCGGATTTACTGTATTGGGTTTCAGTGAGAGTTGGTGACAGGAAATTGAAAGTGATTGTGGGGAATATGGAGAGCCAGGATGAATGGACATAGAGAGAGACTGATAGAAAGGGAGTGTTGAAAGTGACCATTACTCTGTAGAAACAACATTTAAAGGTGAATGGAAGGCTCAGAATAAAGGGAGATCTAAGTAAGTTTAATAAATGATTATTACAATATTTGACCTGAAAGAAAAATTTAACGAAAAGATATGATATATAACCGAGACAAGGTGGACATATGTTGAGTTAATAGGGGTGAAGGGGAGGGAGTAAAAAGATGGGAAAAGTTCAAGTGTATAGTGTTAAACAGTGTAGTGGAGGTGTATGGGTAAAAGAAAGTAGGGTAACAGCAAGAAGAGTTAGTTGCATGCAAAGGACGATTAAAAAAGAGGAATGAATGGAGAATAGAGAAAGTAAAAGTAAATGGAAAAATTCAAAATAAAGCGAAAGAAGAAAAACTAAAAAGAACTATTAAGGATAGAAGGTGAATTAGTTATAGTCTAGATGGCAGGTGTTGCAAGTGAATGCACAATAAATGGTAAAAAAATAACTTGTATTATTCCTATGTATACAGGGAGGAATACCTGGATGCCTGTTGAGCATATAAGGAAAGTTTAAGATAGAGTTACTAATGCGAGAACTACAACATTGTGGTGGCTCAGGAAATGAAGAAATAATGTAGTTCAAGCGTTTCCATATAAAAACCCTCCTCCCAAAAACAAACACGACTGAATAATTTTTCTCGTGAAGGAGATGAATTTGTTTGTGGTTTTCGTGGTCTAGAAAATCATACGATACTATAAATAGAAAACAGCATGGGAAGGGTTGAAACTGTGAGAAGCCATTGAGAAGTTGTTAAATGTTGACCAGGGTTATTTAGAGGATGAGTAACGTATGTGTTATATTGTGTCATGAAGAAGGAAACTGATGCCATCTTTAAGTTTGTGTAATGTTATCCGACCTGTTTAATATTTTCATGGATGGGTTAATAAGAGAAGTGCAAAATGGGTGAATAATAATACAGGATGTTAATGGGAGGCGAGTCAGTTGTTGTTTGCTGATGACACTGTTCAACTGAGTGGGTTGGGAACATATGTTAGAGTAGAAAAACAGGAAGAGATAAACGTGTTTCCGGGGGAGTGAATGTGTCAGTAAACGGGTGATAATTGACTACCTGAATCACGGAATTAAATTGGAGAAAAAGAAACTAAGCCACACTGAAATACATAGAGAGAGAGATAGTTGAGTAGGAAAACCTCTCAAGTTTTGTTCAGATAATATAGACATACTGAAGGAATAGGAATGGTAAAATGGGTCAAATGTGTGTATAATTCAAAGGTGAATGGTAGGAAGGAGAAGGAAAACCACGAAGGAGTTGTAAAGACTGGGCGAAGAACGCACTAGTGGTGAGGAGAGGACACCAGGATGCAGTAAAACGCGTGAGTGATCGGGAGCAACACTTAGAGATTTTTTGGAAAGACGTATACTGTTGATGGGTGATGCTGGCCTGTGAAGAGTCTGGTGAACCAAAGGGAGACCTTTGTTGAGGTAGGAAGTAAGATATCACAACACATATATTACTGCTGTGGGAATGAATTCAAGAAATCATTATTAAGGAAGAAGATTGATGTGTACAGTATGTGCGTTCGTGTATTTTCTCCTGGTTTTGGGCATCTGCATTAAGGAGCATAAGACGTGTAGTGATCTGTGAGTGAGGTCTGCAGCAGAACTGGCTGTCGATGACCTTACACCCGTCCTCATGTTATCTATTAACAGCAGAAAAAATGCCGTCAATATACTCCTCCAGGTTATTAAAGTGTCACGCAGGTTGGTTCAGGGAATATGTCACCATCAAGGTGTGTGAGGGTGACCCTCCTACTGGTCAATACACCTACTCAGGAGGCCAGGAGTGCGGCTCCTGTTGGCGTTTTGTCCCCACTTTAACCAGATCAGTCAATCTGCTAGAGACATTTTCCGCTACACAGTCGATTGGTCTGTTAATACCCTTCACTCTTACACCACGGACCCCGAAGAGGCTTGACAAAATCTACGTGTTAGAGGCTATGAAATGCACTGACTGGTTCTTGTTCACGACCATGATTCCTCTCATGCCTGAGACATCTTCCTTACTATTTTAACCAAACTGAGCCTCACCGAGCAGGACAACAGTACCGTACACGTCAAGGTGGAAAATGACCAAATTGTTGTACTATATCTTTGTTTTAACATTCACCTCACAGAATGTTATGATCTTCCTTCCTAAACTAGGTCATTTTTTATAATCCACTAAGTTCTTTCTACCTAGCGCTTAATAGTGAAATATCACATAAGAACGTTTAGTTCCTCTCACCATTACCGTGTAGACTCCTCAGTGGTCATTCTTCCTTACAGCTTCACCTTCCTTAATCCTCCTCCTCCACCTCATTCATACCTCCCATATATCCTCACTAAATTAATCACTTATTGTTTCCTCTATAATTACGTCAGGAGCTCTATGAAAATGCCAATCCTAACTGACTGATTTATTTTTTGTATAATAAACATTTTGGCCAACCCTCGCTGACCAAGCTTAATAGACAAACCTTCTGTCACATAATAATATCTTCCACCAGCAGTTACTCTCTCTACTACAACTTTTAAAAGACGATGGTGTCAAATTATTGTTATTATTTTTTTGTGGGGATAGGATGTATTTTATCTTCACCTCACATCTCAACCACCTTTATCCTCACAACTCACATCCCTCACTCCTGTCCTCACCATTAGTTCTCTTTGTCCCATTCTCATTTCACCAACCCATTTTTCACCATTGCCACATGTCTACCACAACCTCTCCTTGGTTCCTCACTCCATCACCACCACCCCTTGTCAACGTGGTAACTTTCCCTGGTTGTTACATAAGTTTGGATCCAATGTTTTAATTATTTGCCTTTCTGTATCACTGGACGCTGATCTTTCTTTTTTTTTCCTATTTTATGTTTTATTATAGTTTATAGTGTTTTATAATTGTGGCTATAAGTATTAAATAGTACATATCGCACACACACTTGGGACACCCACAGAGGCGAGGACCATCTACAACGCCTTTATTCTCCCAAACTCATATACGTCACCAGCCTGGTCGTCTTCACTCAACTCCACCCAACAACGTCAGCTAGAGAAAGGTATAGAAAAGGGCCTGCAGAATCATGCTCGGGCAGAATACTCCAGACTACACCAACGCTCTCTCCACCCTGGAAATGCCATCCCTCAGTGACCTCCACCACCAAGCACTGGAAAGGTTTGGCAGTGGACTACTGCACCACCTCGTCATCGCCACCTCCTGCAGCCCCCCCACCCAACTCGCGCAGTTCCACTACAACAAAATACAGCCCATAAGAGCGCACCCAGATATAAGAACAGCACCATCCCATCTATTGTTAAAAAATAAACAACTCCTGATTTATGTACTGTACAGCCCTGTAAATGTATTCAATGCATATTATATCATTATGTCTAAATCAAATGTAAGTCTGTATATTTTCAGCCACCGGCTGCATCTATTAATAAACCGTTTATTATTATTATTATTA
This sequence comes from Homarus americanus, assembly GCF_018991925.1. Taxonomy (NCBI): domain Eukaryota; kingdom Metazoa; phylum Arthropoda; class Malacostraca; order Decapoda; family Nephropidae; genus Homarus; species Homarus americanus. Next base: position 2,931,447 of record NW_024746541.1, on the reverse strand, counting down.
TTATTTACACACACACACACACACATCGGGCATTATGTAGTAAAACTATATGCTTTGGTTGTCATCTGACACAGTTTTTGTTATAAGCATCAATGTGTTACAACAACAGTTAAGGTCTTCATAAAGGTGACCCATACACCACCCGTAAATCAACTACTACTACTATAATTGTTCGCTTACATCAGGGGTCGTGAGGCTGGACAACTGATGAAGCAAGACTTTAATAAACTCTTACACTTGATAAGACAAAATAACAGGTGATACTCTCACCACCTAGAGTGACACTTAGTGCCTCATTTTAAGACAATATTGTTATGGTGTACGAGTTGTCTCGTTCTTATATAATTCTTCCGTTATAACCTCCATACTCCTCAAGGGCGGCCACCAGATTCACTTGGTAAATAAAGGTATATTATTATACCAATATAATTTACGTGAATCTTATTGAAAAAAAACAATATATAGATCACTATATAAGATATAGTGATGAACCAGTTGGTCGACAACACCGACATTAAGGGTGAGTGAAAGAGAGGAGTCCCAGGTCACTTACTGACTGTTTACCTCAGAGTGAAGAACCATCAGTGATGGAAGACACCGTCCACCTGTTGCTCACCTGCAATAAACAAAACAAATATAAGAATCTGTAAACAACAAACTCACTACTTATAAAACAAACAAGAAGACACAGTGTGAAATACAGGTGGGCAGTGAGTTGCCTATTGGACATTATCTCTGCCACAGCTTTACTTCTCCCTGAAAAATGTGACTCTGCCAACGTGCTGGAAAAAGATGAAGTCGACTGTATCCTTATATTATATTACTTTACCAAAACATTTTATGTCAGTTTAACAGTTTGTGGCGTTATGCAGATGTTTGTTGGTGTATTATGTATCAGCTCCCACTTGCTGGTCATGGCCGTGTCGGTCGCTGTAGAAGACTCACTGGTCAGGTCACACAAGATGTCTATCGTCATAAATGTATCGTGAAATGTTTGTATCGACGGACAAGGAGATCGCTAATGTTTCTGGAAATATATTACTAGGTCTTATCCACTTTTATTTGTACACTATTTTTGTCTATGAATATATAAATTACCTGAATGTAATAAATATGACACTCGCTCAAAGAGTTTCTTTACGATTTTGTGTGAGACATATTATAATGCACGAAAGATTTTGAAAATCCTACAGAGACAACAGGAGTCGCAGTGTTCATTTGAAATTCATCGAACCCATCAGTAAAAATACTTATTGGGTGAGTATATTAACCTGGGGGTAGTGTTTAATGTAATGGAATCAGTTATAGATCATTTGAGATATAAATGTATGGAAATAGGTTATATCTATCCCTTTCTTCAGCTTATGTGTCATTAGTGATTTTTCGTTACCAGTTTTCCCAGTCTCCTGCAGTACTGTGTCACTTTTTATTACTAATAAAGCAAACTTTTCTTTATTTAGAATATACAAAGGTTAACAAGTAATGGAATGCAAGAACTAAGAATAATGGAACAGGACTGATATTGAAACATTGTCCTCTTTACTATTCAGGAGGTGAGATAATGTCAAGTGGGAATTGAGTGTATTGTTGGGGGTGGTTGTCTTAGGCTTATTCTGTCCCAACCCGAGTGTGAACCACGACAACACCCTGGAGGTTCTCCTCCTTGGTCTGCACATCAACCTCACCAGCCTCTCTCTCTCTTTGACTACAACAGGTACAGTAGCCTCCTCAAAACAATGTTAAAGAAAAAGCTAAATGTAATGAAATTCGCTTCATACAAATCATATTTCACAATTACTCACAGGAAAAAATTATCTGTTAATGAACACTGTCTACCATCGAATGGTCTACGTGATATTAAAATAAAATACAAATAAATGTATATACAACATTCTTTGGTCAGCCTTCTAAATACATATAGAAGGGCCTCTAGAAACACATATGAGGGCAGCCATTGAAATAAATACGTGGGCTTTAGAATAAACAGTTAACAAACCTCCGATTTACATACACAAATGAGCTCTGAAATACAAATACTGTATAAACAGCCTTCTGAAACACACTCTGTACGCCTTGTCCAAGAGCGTTTAGCACAACCATGGCCGAGCTCTGAGCAACATCTAGATCAAGCAGTATCAAACTACCCAAACAGGATTACCAACATGCCACACCTTGTTTTTTTTTTTTTTTTTTTTTTTTTTTTTTTTTTTTTTTTTTTTTTTTTTTTTTTTTTTTTTTTTTTTTTTTTTTTTTTTTTTTTTTTTTTTTTTTTTTTTTTTTTTTTTTTTTTTTTTTTTTTTTTTTTTTTTTTTTTTTTTTTTTTTTTTTTTTTTTTTTTTTTTTTTTTTTTTTTTTTTTTTTTTTTTTTTTTTTTTTTTTTTTTTTTTTTTTTTTTTTTTTTTTTTTTTTTTTTTTTTTTTTTTTTTTTTTTTTTTTTTTTTTTTTTTTTTTTTTTTTTTTTTTTTTTTTTTTTTTTTTTTTTTTTTTTTTTTTTTTTTTTTTTTTTTTTTTTTTTTTTTTTTTTTTTTTTTTTTTTTTTTTTTTTTTTTTTTTTTTTTTTTTTTTTTTTTTTTTTTTTTTTTTTTTTTTTTTTTTTTTTTTTTTTTTTTTTTTTTTTTTTTTTTTTTTTTTTTTTTTTTTTTTTTTTTTTTTTTTTTTTTTTTTTTTTTTTTTTTTTTTTTTTTTTTTTTTTTTTTTTTTTTTTTTTTTTTTTTTTTTTTTTTTTTTTTTTTTTTTTTTTTTTTTTTTTTTTTTTTTTTTTTTTTTTTTTTTTTTTTTTTTTTTTTTTTTTTTTTTTTTTTTTTTTTTTTTTTTTTTTTTTTTTTTTTTTTTTTTTTTTTTTTTTTTTTTTTTTTTTTTTTTTTTTTTTTTTTTTTTTTTTTTTTTTTTTTTTTTTTTTTTTTTTTTTTTTTTTTTTTTTTTTTTTTTTTTTTTTTTTTTTTTTTTTTTTTTTTTTTTTTTTTTTTTTTTTTTTTTTTTTTTTTTTTTTTTTTTTTTTTTTTTTTTTTTTTTTTTTTTTTTTTTTTTTTTTTTTTTTTTTTTTTTTTTTTTTTTTTTTTTTTTTTTTTTTTTTTTTTTTTTTTTTTTTTTTTTTTTTTTTTTTTTTTGACCACCAACACAACAACAACCAAACAACAACAACAACAACAGCCATTAAACCTCAGCGCCACAAGTTGCAGTAAGGAGGTGTGTGGTGTGGTGGAGGTGAGTAAGTGTGGTGGAGGTGTGAGTGTGGTGGAGGTGTGTAGTGTGGTGGAACTATGTAGTGTGGTGGAGATGTGTGGTGTGGTGGAACTCTGTAGTGTGGTGGAGGTGAGTAATGTGGTGGAGGTGTGTAGTGTGGTGAAACTGTGTAGTGTGGTGGAACTATGTAGTGTGGTGGAGGTGTGTGGTGTGGTGGAACTATATAGTGTGGTGGGGTGGTAATGGTGGGTGTTGTGTGGTGTGTGTGGTGTGGTGGTTGTGGTGTGGGGGTGTGGTGTGGTGGAACTCTGTGGTGTGGTGTAGCTGTATGGTGTGGTGGTACTTGTGGTGTGGTGTAGCTGTGGTGCGGTGTTGCTGTGTGGTGTGGTGGGTTATGTAGTGTGGTGTGGCTGTGTGGTGTGGTGAAGGTGTGTGGTATGGTGGAGGTGTGTGTAGTGTGGTGGAGGTGTGTGGTGTGGTGGAACTTGTGTGTGTGGTGGAGGTGTGTAGTGTGGTGGAACTTGTGTAGTGTGGTGGGTGTGTGGTGTGGTGGAACTATGTGGTGTGGTGGAGGTGTGTAGTGTGGTGGAACTGTGTGGTATGGTGAACTGTGGTGTGGTGGAACTGTGTAGTGTGGTGGCACTGTGTAGTGTGGTGGAACTGTGTAGTGTGGTGGAACTGTGGTGTGGTGGAACTGTGTGTGTGGTGAAACTGTGTAGTGTGGGTGAAACTGCGTAGTGCGGTGGGTTATGTAGTGTGGTGGAACTTTGTGTGGTGGTGGGTTATGGAGTGTGGTAGAATTATTTAGTGTGGTGGAGGGTGTGTAGTGTGGTGGAACTGTGTAGTGTGGTGGAACTGTGTGAGTGTGTGAGTTATGGGTGAGTGGGAGTAATTGGTGTGGTGGAACTGTGTGGTGGTGGAGTTATGTAGAGTGGTGGTGTATCTGTATAGTGTGGTGTAGCTGTGTAGTGTGGTGGAGTTATGTAGTGGTGGGTATGGATTGTGGTGGAACTGTGTGTGGTGGAGTTATGTAGTGTCGTGGGTTATGTAGTGTGGTGGGTTATGTAGTGTGGTGTAGCTATGTAGTGTGGTGGAGTTATGTAGTGTGGTGGAGTTATGTAGTGTGGTGTGTGTGTGTGGTGTGTGTGTGGTGTGTGGTGGGTTATGCAGTGTAATGGGTTATGTAGTGTGGTGGAGTTATGTGGTGTGTGGTGTGGCTGTGTGGTGTTGTGTGGCTGTGTAGTGTGGTGGGTTATGTGGTGTGGTGGAACTGTGTGGTGTGGTGGAGTTATGTAGAGTGTTGGAACTGTGTAGTGTGGTGGGTTATGTTGGAGTGGTGTAGCTGTGTGGTGTGGTGGAACTGTGTTGTGTGGTGGAACTGTGTGTGGTGTGGTGGAGTTATGTTGATTGGTGTAGCTGTAGTGTGGTGGAACTGTGTAGTGTGGTGTTGCTGTGTGGTGTGGTGGAGTTATGTAGTGTGGAGTAGCTGTGTGGTGTGGTAGAACTGTGTGGTGTGGTGGAACTGTGGGTTGGTGGAACTGTGTAGTGTGGTGGAGTTATGTAGTGTGGTGTAGCTGTGGTGTGGTGGAACTGTGGTGTGGTGTGTGGTTGTGTGGTGTGGTGGGTTATGTAGTGTGATGTGGTTGTGTAGTGTGGTGGGTTATGTGGTGGTGTAGCTGTGTGGTGTGGTGTGGCTGTGTAGTGTGGTGTAGCTGTGTGGTGGTGGGTTATGTGGTGTGGTGTGGCTGTGTGCTGTGGTGTGGAGTTATGTGGTGTGGTGTAGCTGTGTAGTGTGGTGGGTTATGTAGTAGTTGTTAGAGTGGTGGAGTTATGTAGTGTGGTGTAGCTGTGTGGTGTGGTGGAGTTATATGTAGTAGTTGTGTAGAGTGGTGGAGTTATGTGGTGTGGTGTAGTTGTGTGAGTGTGGTGGAACTTTGTAGTGTGGTGTAGCAGTGTTGTGGTGGAGTTATGTAGTGTGGTGTAGCTGTGTAGTGTGGTGTAGCTGTGTGGTGGGGTGGTACTGTGTGGTGTGGTGTAGCTGTGTGGTGTGGTGGATTTATGTGTGTGTAGAGTGGTGGGTTATGTGAGTGTGGTGTGGTTGTGTAGAGTGGTGGGTTATGTGGTGTGGTGTGGTTGTTGGAGTGTGGTGGGTTGCGTAGTGTGGTGGAGTTATGTGGTGGTGTGGTGTGGTTGTGGTTGCGTAGTGTGGTTGTGGTTGTGTAGTGTGGTGTGGTTGCGTAGTGTGGTGTGGTTTGTGTGGTGGTGTGGTTGTGTAGTGTGGTGTAGTTGTGTGGTGGTGGTGTAGTTGCGTAGTGTGGTGTAGTTGTGTAGTGTGGTGTAGTTGTGTAGTGTGGTGTAGTTATGTAGTGTGGTGAATGAGTTTTTGTGAATGGCAGCAACGCACCACCTCGTACACCACACAGAAAAAACTAAACCTAAAAACAGCTTTACGTACCCAAACCTGCATAACACCTTCTGCAAACACATACTATACAGTTACACCTATACAACATTGATAACTGCACTAGTACACTGACCACGCACGTATATATACTACAAACATCATACTTGCACCGATACCATTGGTACCCGACTCACCTCACAGGTTTAACAAGTACACCATCACACCTATCCAATACAACCCCTTACTCCCAGAACATAAACATATAATTGCACCAGTATCCACACCACTTACCCCTTAACTTAAACCTATACCTACATTTACACCACAACACACACCCACATTTACATCTACTTACAAACACCGATTCCTACATCAAAATCACCAATTCACATCCACCTGCTAACATCCATCCACACCACACATTTACGTACACCTACATCCACACTACCTATTATACAGTTGGTGGTCAAAAGTCTTGAACACTCGTCAGTATTTGGCATGTAAAATTACCCGAAGTTCTTAGGTATTAAGGAGAGTTTTATCCCATTTTGTGGTTTCAGGCATAATATGTGATGACAAGTAGTGTTATTAGTATATCCCAATCATATATGAATAACTCAGAAGTACTGTAGATGCAGATACTGCTAAGTGTACTAGACTTTTGACTCCGACTACATTTACACCTACATCCACACTACCTACTGTATATCCACTTTTATATTCACACAATAACACTTACATCCACACCAAATACATTCATATTGGTATGCACTCACACCTAGAAACTAAAGAAATCAAAACTCAATCTTGCAGCTCAAACTGATATGTTAAACAGCCTCTGCAGTACAGTACAAACAGACCACCACCAGCACAGAGCAGCAGCCATAAAAGATTACAATCAAACTGAAGACATTCAAATGTTAGTACTGGATGTGGAAACTCCAAGATCCACCAGGAACTAGTCCACGGAGAGAAAACAGTGATACTGGTAACAGTTTTACTGATGCCTCTGTGGACATGGTGAGTGAAGATGACAACACAAACTGCAAATGGTGGTGATGTGAGTGTAACCAAGTGTGTTAATGTCTGCCACTGTAATAGATCAACTGGTGAGCAGCACATACTCAGAAATGTTTCAAAAATATTAAAAAGCATCCTACTTGCAGAAGCGACAGGCAGCATGAAAAAAACAACAGTATCATACAGTGCCTTCAGCTTCTTTCCAAATATAGTGCATAATGGCCAGTGTTAATACCAGACAGAGATACAGAGCGGTGAAGGTGATGAGTTGGAACATCTCATCCCTCGAAAAACGATACCCTGACCTACAACAGAAAGTTGTGATGAGGACATCAATATTGTGTGTCTGCAGTGTCTCACACCTAATGGTAGCCCCCCACCCAGTCTGCCCAATTATGTGTTTTATGACTCTAGTTCTGGTCACACATGTTTGTTGTATGTTAAGAAGTCACTACCAGCATGTACCTCCTGTATCCCAGACTACCAACCTTTAGTACTGTACCATGTGATTACTATCCACCTGAGTAACTCACACTCAACGTGCTAAACGCCCATACTCCCTCAGACCAGCTTCAATACACAGATCTCCCAGACTTTGTACACACTGAGCCCACTGTCTTAATTGGTGACCTGAATACTAGACACAAGAAATTAGGTGACCCCACCACTAACGCCAATGGTAGGAACTATCTCACTTCTCAGCGCATATGAAGATGTTCAAATTATAGGTAATAATGAACCAACACACATCTATGGCAGGGCTCTAGACAAGTGTATTGGTTTTAATCTATCATACACAACTCATAGCTCTGATGTTGTCACTGATCTTATGTCTGACCAGCCCAATCAAGCTAGTATGCATGTAATGACACCCCCACTGACGGCAACTCAACAGACGTAGACTCACAGTCAAACTCGAACATGAAAGCCAGTCCATACACTTCATCCATGACTGGTACAAGGATTACAAGCCTGACAACTACCAAAGTCTCCATGGACTTATACATACATCATAACAATGCCTCCACCAAAAAAAGGAAAAACTGAAAAAAAACCCAGGGGCTGAGAGTCAGGGGGGTGGGTAAGGGCTACAAACAAATTAGAACACCTCAAATGTTATTGTATCTAGCCTCCCTTGCTGCCAACAGGGGCGTGTAAACGAACTCATACAAAATGCGTGGAAACATATGTCAACAGCTTGAACCAACACACTTCCCTCAGCAAAACCTGGTAAGATATAAACACAATCAGGGGTAAAAACAGTAGACATGTCTCCCATACAAACTCTCTGCGAAATCGAATGAGCTAATAACAAAGTGGGCTCATGTCTCTAGCTATAACATGTTACCAGCTAGGACTCGAGGACTCGATGCGAAGTCTGTGGAAAATAATCTCATTAACTTTATAGCTGGGCAAAAACAACACGATGAGTGTCATGTTCCATATACTGAGTGGAAGCTTGACGCCGCCCTCGCCAGAAGTAGGTCTACAGCCTGTGTGTGCCAGGCAATCTATTATTGGCATTGTACAATAAGAGTCATGCTGAGAACTACCCACATCATGGACCAACAGTATAGTTGTACCAATACCGAAACCAGGACAGCCTGATGATTTCCGTCCCATATCACTAACCAGCTGCCTGTAGTAAAACCTTTGAGAGGATGGTTCTTGGCAGACTCTTATATGAAATCAGAGAACACATCTTTCCTAACACAAATGGCTTCACTCATGGTAAAGGTGTACACAATTGCATCACCGCGCTTTTAACTGTGTGCATGGTGATGAGCAGAGATACACAACATTTCTTGACCTAAAAGCTGCATTTCATATTGCCAATAGGCAACTTGCGTTCTTGCCAAAATGGATATAGGAGGTCGGCTGCTGTTACACTGGATAAGTGATTACCTCACTAATAGAAGGGCTGCTGCACTTTTTCAGGGTTACAAGAGTGAAGTTAAAGACATGCAACTTGGCACTCCTTAAGGTGGAGTACTTAGTCCCATATTGTTCAATGTTCTTATGAATGCATTATTAAATTCATTACCAGACAACTCCAGCAACATCACAATCAGCTATGCTGATGACATTCTTAATACATACTAAGACTCATCGTGAAATGCAAATCACCCTGAACCATGTCCAATCGCAACAAAAAGTATCGGTGCATACTGTAGTGTGAACAATTTGAGACCAGTGACGATAGGTATTGGGAAAGGCGAGTTGTTCCAGCCGTATGTTGGCAGCCCTGGTCAAGTGAAACAAACCGTTATAAATAAGGTGGAAGTGATAAATAGACACTATGAAATATGAGGAGCTCCCTGTTGACAAAATTATTTGTGATACTTGTGAATATTGCCACATTAATCTATGCTGCCAAGAAAACCACCAACCTGGTCGTCCTGAGGGGTGGTGAAGCGTGGACGGCCGCTTCGAGACCTGTCGTCTGTAGCACCAGTTTCGAGTATCGCCGAATCCATCGTGCAGTGGTGTTCCTGTGGACTACCAACCCGCCGGCTAATATCTGTGACGCCGAACCTTCGTTATGAAAGGCAATAATAGCTCCTCGTGTTCCCTCTGAGGTTTCCATGTCGTCTGGCATGTGTAGATCTCTACTCATATTGCCTCTGTTTTATACCCACGTTCACCGAGACCGTACCTTCGCTCAACATTCAGTCGACACAAGCAACAATCCGAAAAGGAAACAAACACACTGATTGTCAGCCATGTGGCAACACCTAGAAGGGGGGGTGGTTGATAGGATACACTTACCAACCTTCCGACATATCACAGTGTACAGTATATACGTATCGTTTTGGAAGTCGTCGATCTCACCCTGCACCGATACTTTTGGTGTGAGTGTAGAGTCACCCAAAAAGTCCTGTCTGAACCACGACCACGAACCCCGAGATTCAGACTCGTAGACGAAGCAGTAGACACTATACATTATTCTGTCCATAAATGCTTCTGATTCAGAAGTCTGAATCTCGGGGTTCATGGTTCGCGACAGGACTTTTTGGGTGATGAACAGTCTCAAAGATGCACCAACCCACCCTGGGCCTCGTTACTAGCAAATTTACCTGGCAATACTTGGTAAAGGAAGGCTGTATGTAAATGTGATTGTGATCGGTGGATCTGTTTTCGGCTGTATCACTGTCGGGATAATTATTTAACAAACCAAAGGTAGAATTTTTTAATAATGAACTATTCAATGTTATTTAAGGTCATGATAAGTTTCCAAATGTTCGTATATTTGCTTAAATAATGAAGAAAATTATATTAATGAACTGGCAACTGAACTACAACCACAGCTGCCACAAGATTCTCACATCAAATTTTTCTTCAATAAACTAGCCGCTGTAAGACGCAAATCAATCAAAAATCACACACACACACACACACACACACACACACACACACACACCGGCTGCAACTCTATTAGTAAACCGTTTATTATTATTATTATTATTATTATTATTATTATTATTATACACTATTTACCGACGTATAAATCATTACTAGTACATTAACAGGGATTCCTGGAGTTATATTCAGTAGTATTAAGGAATAAAGGATATCACCTTTTATAGTGATGTAATAATGTAATATTTTTTATAACCCTGTAGCAATTAGTGTAGCCCTGTAGCAGTTAGTGTAGCCCTGAAGCAGTTAGTGTAGCCCTGGACCCGTTAGAGTATCCGTGAACCACTTATTGTAGTCCTGGACCAGTTAGTGTAGCTCTAAACCACTTATTGTAGTCCTGGACCAGTTAGTGTAGCTCTAAACCAGTTATTGTAGTCCTGGACCGTTAGTGTAGCTCTAAACCAGTTATTGTAGTCCTGGACCAGTTAGTGTAGCTCTAAACCATTTTTGTAGTCCTGGACCAGTTGGTGTAGCTCTAAACCATTTATTGTAGTCCTGGACCAGTTAGTGTAGCTCTAAACCAGTTATTGTAGTCCTGGACCAGTTAGTGTAGCTCTAAACCACTTATTGTAGTCCTGGACTAGTTAGTGTAGCTCTAAACCACTTATTGTAGTCCTGGACCAGTTAGTGTAGCTCTAAACCAGTTATTGTAGTCCTGGACCAGTTAGTGTAGCTCTAAACCACTTATTGTAGTCCTGACCAGTTGGTAGCTCTAAACCACTTATTGTAGTCCTGGACCAGTTAGTGTGCTTCTAAACCAGTTAGTGAAGCTGACCAGTTACATCACCATCTCTATCCCACTTCCTATTCGGTCGACCTCCATCCTTCTCTTATCAGCCAGCACAGGGTCAACGTCATACATATGTTTTATTAGCACCTTGGGTAAACACCACGATACGTACCACATCACCAGCGTCCCTCCTGCTTACATTTATGCTTCCTGAACTTATAACAAACGAAAGGTATTATTATAAAAGACTATGGGTATTGGTGACAATTACCAGTATTAGGAGTAACAAAGACACAGTGCAGAGGGGGTGTGTGGAAGGGAAATGGCCGGTGATGCAGTGTGGACTTATTCAACCCAGTGAATAGAGTGACCTAGATGTAAAGTATTCAGGCTATGTGGGAGCTTGACTCACTTTGTCTCACTTTATAGGAGTTAAGGATGAATGAAATTATGTAAATACTCATGTTTTCTGGTATGACATACAATTATTTTCTTTATAACGAACTTGATGAAGCATAAAATGTTTTACTTAACGTGACATCATCATCATCATCATCATCATCATTAGTTATCATCATAATTATCGTCTCCATCATCACAATGAAAATACCTGGTAAGTGGTACAAATGATATATTAAAACGATTAAAAATATCCTCGCTTTCAACAATTATAAATTAACCCCAGCTGGATCAAGACGTCTCACATGAGTCCCCAGTCCTGCCCTCAGTTTCCTCTGTTTGCCAGTTTAGGTTCTATCGTGTTTCTCGGGGAACTCGAGGATCACTCTGGTAATTTATTAACCAAATCATATTCTCACTTTCGAGCCTCTTCATAAAATTACATCCCATCTTATATTCCTAAAGAACAGTTACCTAACTCCATTAATAAAGGTAACTCACATCCTTAAGACATGACTTTAAAACCTCAACCATTTAAATAGTATTAATCTCTGCAGTTCACAGACAAATGAAGAACATAAATATCAGGGTTTCAAGATTCAACAAAGACCGACATAATGATTTCAACAGTAAGAAATTACGATCCCTAGCATACACGTATAAGAATTGAGACCACAAACAGACAACCAGACACACACACACACACACACACACACACACTGTACAGCCCTGTAAATGTATTCAATGCATATTATATCATTATGTCTAAATCAAATGTAAGTCTGTATATTTTCAGCCACCGGCTGCAACTCTATTATTTAAACCGTTTTATTATTATTATTATTAACACACGTTTGCATCTATAAAACCGTCAATTTATAACTTACAACACGGTAACTGAGGAGACCAACAACATACTTCGGCTACAGTTTATTTCATTTATTAGGAAGAGCTGGCACTGCTCATGCCTCCATCATATTGGTGAAGGCATTTGACTATACATTAGTCGCCTTATATACTTGGTACATTAGATCACCATTTGGGTATAGCTGATGCCTGTATGGCAGTCAGGGATCACTAAAGAACAGATACAAAACAACAGAAACGTATAATTATATAGAAATAATGTAGGTCGTGATTAAATAGGTTACAAGAATGTCCGTCAATACTTAGATCAGGGGAGGCACTACAAGTTGACCCTAACATCAGCACTTCCTAACACCCAGTACAAATTCCACTAGTGTGTAAATAACTTCACCCATACAACTAATGTTTCAGCTAAGGTTCAGGACTCACATTTACAGCACGTCAACCATCAGTATATACAGCAACACGTTTACTTACTAATAACTTATACCGACTGTGTGTTAGGAGAACAAGGCACCAAGTTCACAAACAACTCTGATAAATGAGTTCTTACCACTGTCTGATATCCTGTCATCACACACACACACACACACACACACACACACACACACACACACACACACACACACACACACACATCTGTAGCTATAAAACCTGTCCTACATATGTGACAGTAAAAGTTATAGACAGACGTACTAATGTTTCATTGATGTGTCTACAGTGTCTTTACCACGTGTGTTTGTACTGTAGAAGATCCTGTAATGTTTTCTGCATTATAAACCTCTTTAAGTGCAACTATATGTTAATGTACACCAACAAACACAGACACAAAAACAAACCAACCCCAAACAAAAAACTCTCACAATAAACAAATTAAATACAACCAGAAACAGACACAAAAATAAGAAATTCATGTAAGGAAAAAAATCCCTTCAGGTGATGATAAATGAAATGATAAGAAAAGTAAATAAATTGTACAAAAATAAAATAATATTGAGATGTGGTAAAAGGCGGAGTGTTTAAACCATTGAGGACAAAGGTAAACCAGCGCCCACAGAGGCTCTCCCAGGGGTGCCATAGAGATCACCCAGGGGTGCCATAGAGATCTCCCAGGGGTGCCATAGAGATCACCCAGGGTGCCATAGAGATCTCCCAGGGTGCATAGAGATCTCCTAGGGGTGCCACAGAGATCTCCTAGGGGTGCCATAGAGATCTCCTAGGGGTGCCATTGAGATCTCCCAAGGGTGCCATACAGATCTCCCAGGGTGCCATACAGATCTCCAGGGGTGCCATACAGATCTCCCAGGTGCCATACAGATCTCCCGGGGTGCCATACAGATCTCCCAGGGCGCCATACAGATCTGGTGCCATAGAGATCTCGCAGGGTGCCATAGATATCTCCCAGGGGACAGACATCTCCCAGGGGTGCCAGACATCTCCCAGTGGTTATAGACATTTCCCAGGGTGCCATAGACATCTCCCAGGGTGCCATAGACGTCTCCCAGGGTGCCAGACATCTCCCAGTGGTGTCATAGACATTTCAGGGTGCCATAGACCTCCAGGGGTGCCATAGACATCTCCCAGGGTGCCAGACATCTCCCAGTGGTGCCATAGACATCTCCCCAGTGGTGCCATAGACATCTCCCCAGGGTCACAGACATCTCCCAGGGTGCATAGACATCTCCCAGGGTGCCATAGACATCTCCCAGGTGTCATAGACATCTCCAGGGGTGCCATAGACATCTCCCAGTGGTGTCATAGAGATCTCCCAGGGGTGTCATAGACATCTCCCAGGGGGCCATAGACATCTCCCAGGTGCCATAGACATCCCAGGGGTGCCATAGACATCTCCCAGTGGTGTCATAGACATTTCCAGGGGTGTCATAGACATCTCCCAGGGGTGCCATAGACATCTCCAGGGTGCCATAGACATATCCCAGGGGTGCCATAGACATCTCCCCAGGTGTCATAGACATCTCCCAGGTGCCATAGACATCTCCCAGGGGTGCCATAGACATTCCCCAGGTGCAGACATCTCCCAGGAGTACCATAGACATCTCCCAGGGGTGCCATAGACATCTCCCAGGGGTGCCAGACATCTCCCAGGACCACAGGACATCTCCCAGTGGTGTCATAGACATTTCCCAGGGTGTCATGGACACTCCCAGGGGTGCCAGACATTTCCAGGGGTGTCATAGACATTTCCCAGGGGTGTCATAGACATTTCCCAGGGGTGTCATAGACATTTCCCAGTGTCATAGACATCTCCCAGTGCCATAGACATTTCCCAGGGGTGTCATAGACTTCAGGGGTGTCATAGACATTTCCAGGGGTGTCATGCATTTCCCAGTGTCATAGACATTTCCCGGGGTGTCATAGACATTCCCCAGGTGTCATAGACATTCTGCAGTGTCATAGACATTTCCCAGGGGTGTCATAGACATTTCCCAGGGGTGTCATAGACATTTCCCAGGGTGTCATAGACATTTCCCAGGGTGTCAGACATCTCCCAGGGGTGCCAGACATTTCCCAGGGGTGTCATAGACATCTCCCAGGGGTGTCATAGACATTTCAGGGGCAGTAGACATCTCCCAGGGGTGTCATAGACATCTCCAGGGGCCAGACATCCGAGTGTTTATATATTGTCGTCAATTTCTGTATAAATAACAATAGCAGTAATATAAAAGCCAAAAGTAAAGTTTGAGTTATATGTTGTCACTCCAGCTGTCTCTCACGGTGTGTTTACCGGCTGTACGTTCTTGTGTTGGCAACTCTTCATCGTGGAGCTACATCACCTTTACTGCCAGTACACAGCCTCACCTTCCCTAAGGAGGTTTATAGTTAGCAGTTGCAACGATTATAGTGTAAGGCATTCATTATGTGCCTAAAAGTTATAATGAGTTAGTTTATCATTAATAAATTATCTCCACTAGTCCCTACTATGGGACGCCACTTAATATTTATTGGTTAACGACAGACGATTTTATTCAGCACAGAGAGTCCCCCAACCAACCGGTGAGGATACAATAATGAACAAAAGGAAATTTGGTGGAAAATTAAATTTTGGTCCCACGATGAGCAAAGACAGAGGTGACCAATAAACAGAAAGAAAAATGGTTTGTATTTGGACAGTTACCGAGCACTGATTCACTTGGTTTGGTGATGACTTAATCCTCTCGCAGAAGGTGTCGTTTATGATGATACATTGTCCTTGAAGCGATGGTATCTGACAGACTAAAGTCACCTCACTAACAAAACCTCGGGTTTACTTCTTCAGACTTTAGATGTTAGGCAATAACTGAAGTAAAAGAACAGTTTTTGTTACGAAAATCTTGGATAAACTTCAACAGGTCAAGTTACACACACACACACACACACACACACACACACACACACACACACACACACACACACACACACACACACACACACACACACACACACACACACACACACACACACACACACACACACACACACACACACACACACACACACACACACACACACACACACACACACACACACACACACACACACACACACACACACACACACACACACACACACACACACACACACACACACACACACACACACACACACACACACACACACACACACACACACACACACACACACACACACACACACACACACACACACACACACACACACACACACACACACACACACACACACACACACACACACACACACACACACACACACACACACACACACACACACACACACACACACACACACACACACACACACACACACACACACACACACACACACACACACACACACACACACACACACACACACACACACACACACACACACACACACACACACACACACACACACACACACACACACACACACACACACACACACACACACACACACACACACACACACAAAAAAAAAACACACACACAACAACCTTCACTAACTAATTGGTTACTGTCTTCAAAAGGATCTGTGTTTAGTTATAAAAGTAAACAATAATATCATTACAACATACTACATGTATCGTACAGTGCTGGTTATAAGAACTGTAGGACACGACTTGAAAATTAAGCAGTATCTTCAAAATATATTTTTCGTCAACTATGCCCGGTTGAGAAATATTTTCATTGAAGCAACATGAAACCAATCGCAGCTTAGTCCCAAAGAGGAAGTGGAATTACATTTATCGAACATACGCAACGATCACACATTCAAATTAAAGCAGATTGATGAGGCTCTTGATATATTCTGGATACAGATTATTGATGAACTCCTCAGATAGCAAAAAAAAAAAAGCCTTTTAGTGGTCCTCGAAGTAATTTTCACATCATATCCGTGCCAGTTGGGATTCACTCACGAACATGAAACAACGTTAAAACGAAAACATTAGAAATAATTTAAGAAGAAATGCGAGTGTGTTTGTTCAGTATTCCATCTAGTATTAAAATGATCTCTAAATGTTATCAAGCCCAAGTGACCCACCAAGTAACGGGAGTATGGCAGCAGTGGAATGAAACACAGAAGTTGGGAAGTTTACTCTTTGACACGTGTTAGTCTTCCTCAGTCGTCCAGGTGAAATTTCTGCTTCTTTGGGTTTTTTCAGAATATTATGAAATAGAAGATATAGCAATATAAACACGTATAAAATTAAGGAAATTTTAAGGCTGCATTTGAAACAATCTCTTAAACTGTTGTAGCCATATTTACAACAAGAGGCGTTATATAAACATAGGTCCTATTATAGACTCCTATTTTATTACGTAGATCAACTCCCGACTGCCATAATACCTTCTTGAGATTACTGTAATAATGGACAACAGGGGACTAGTGACGCGGAATATTGTGTAACAGTCTAGGATTCCTTTAGTAAAAACAAAAGCATTAGGCTAAACCGTCTTCCTCCGTTAAAACATCGTCCTCAAGGGTTAAACCATCGTCCTCAATGGCTAAATTTGCCGCTACCATCGTCCTCAGAGGGTTAAAACATCATTCTCAAATAGTTAAGACATAGTCCTCATGGGTTAGTCATCGTCCCATTGTAAAACATTTCAAAGGTTAAATCATGTCCTCAAAGGGTTAAACATCATCATCAGTTGGTCATCGTCGCATTGTGTAAAACATTTCAAAGAGTTGAATCATCGTCCTCAAAGGGTTAAACCATCGTCCTCAATGGCTAAATTTGCCGCTAAGCCATCGTCCTCAGAGGGTTAAAACATCATTCTCAAATAGTTAAGACATCGTCCTCAAAGGGTTAGATCATCGTCCTCAGGGTCCTAAATCATCGTCCTCATAGGGTTAAAATCTTCCTTAAGGTTAAATCATCGTCCTCATAGGGTTAAATCGTCGTCCTCAAAGAGTTAGGTCATCGTCCGCATTGTGTAAAAACATCTTCCTCAAAGGGTTAAAACATCATCATCAAAGGGTTAAAACATCATCATCAAAGGTGTTAAGGAAGACAATTCAACAACAACAACAACAACAATCACCCCGCCAGATAATTACCCGAGTAATCCTCGACTAATACGTCACCGATCTTATCGCCAAAGATCCTTTAGAGCGTTCACTGACCTCAACTACCAGGCAACACAGCGCTATGCCACACAAGACGACAGCATGTGATATGGTGCAGTGGATGCCGGGAGTAGGGTTGTGGTGGGGGAGGTGGGTAGTAGGAGTGTGGTGGTGTAGTGGAGGGGCGGGTAGTGGTGCAGTGCAGGAGCAAGACTGTGGTGTGGGGGACTGTAGTGTGGAGGTTGTGGTGTGGGGACTGTAGTGTGGAGGTTGTGGTGTGGGGACTGTAGTGTGGAGGTTGTGGTGTGGGGGACTGTAGTGTGGGTTAGTGGTGGTGGGGGACTGGTGTGGAGGTTGTGGTGTGGGGACTGTAGTGTGGAGGTTGTGGTGTGGGGACTTTGTAGTGTGGAGGTTGTGGTGTGGGGGACTGTAGTGTGGTGGTTGTGGTGTGGGGACTGTAGTGTGGAGGTTGTGGTGTGGGGACTGTAGTGTGGAGGTTGTGGTGTGGGGACTGTAGTGTGGAGGTTGTGGTGTGGAGTGCTGTAGTGTGGAGGTTGTGGTGTGGGGACTGTAGTGTGGAGATTGTGGTGTGGGGCTGTAGTGTGGAGGTTGTGGTGTGGGGGACTGTGGTGTGGTGGTTGTGGTGTGGGGGACTGTAGTGTGGAGGTTGTGGTGTGGGACTGTAGTGTGGAGGTTGTGGTGTGGAGTACTGTAGTGTGGAGGTTGTGGTGTGGGGTACTGTAGTGTGGAGATTGTGGTGTGGGGGACTGTAGTGTGGAGGTTGTGGTGTGGGGGACTGTAGTGTGGTGGTTGTGGTGTGGGGAACTGTAGTGTGGAGGTTGTGGTGTGGGGACTGTGGTGTGGTGGTTGTGGTGTGGGGAACTGTAGTAGTGGAGGTTGTGGTGTGGGGGACTGTGTGTGGAGGTTGTGGTGTGGGGACTGTAGGTTGTGGTGTGGGACTGTAGTGTGGTGGTTTGTGGTGTGGGGACTGTAGTGTGGTGGTTGTGGTGTGGTGGTGTGTTGTGGTGGGGACTGTAGTGTGGAGGTTGTGGTGTGGGGACTGTAGTGTGGAGGTTGTGGTGTGGGGGACTGTAGTGTGGAGGTTGTGGTGTGGGGGACTGTAGTGTGGAGGTTGTGGTGTGGGGGACTGCGTGGTAATAATGACACTGGTGGGATACACCCTCCTTCTGTTATTCCTCTGTAATAACGAAAGAAAGAGGATTTTTTTTTTAACGAGGCAGAACAAGGAATAGCCCGAGAAGACCTGACAACTCACCAACTGCACTGGCTAACCATTACCCCGGAAGACGATCCGCTAACGATTAACATCCAGGTTTTCAATTACTGCTGGGTAGAAAGAGGTAGTTGTGATGAAGAGGGTGGTGGTGGTGAGGTGGGTGGTGGTGAAGAAGGTGGTGGTAAGGTGGGTGGTGGTGAAGGTGGTGGTGGTGGTGGGTGGGTGGTGGTGAAGAAGGTGGTGGGTGGTGGTCGTGAAGAAGGTGGTGGAAGGTGGGTGGTGGTGGTAAGGTGGGTGGTGGTGAAGAAGGTGGTGGTGGTGGTGGTGGTGGTGGTGGTGGTGAGGTGGGTGGTGGTGAAGATGGTGGTGGTGAAGATGGTGGTGGTGAGAGGAAGGTGGTGGTAGTAGTGATGAGGTGGATGGTGGTTTAAAGGTGGGTGGTGAGGTGGGTGATGGTGAAGAGGGTGGTGGTGGTGAGAAGACCCCAACGGTGGTATAGCCGGAAGAGGTGACCACCATGGAAACCCAACGACTACACCAGCGGACGAAGGCAATGCCTGATGGACAGGCTTCCAAGGCGAAACTCAAAAAACTGGGCTATCGGCAGTCCATTGCAACTCTCCCTCTCCCCAGTCGTTCGTTGCAACACTTGCACCACTGGATCAGGAAAGGGGGAGCCGAAATGTGTGGTTGCAGCCTGCGTTCCTGCCTCACCACATAAATCAACTCACGCGCAGCCATCATCCAGCTTATCATACCTCTCATCATCATCAAAACCCCTATACCCCAAAAAGTCCTATGGCAACAGACGAGTGGCACGGGTACAGGACAGAGATGACTGCCGGGAGTCTCCAGTCACAACTCTGCACATGGGCGGCACAGATAAAATGGTCGTTTATGCACTGGGATCTAGGCAGTAGTGCAATCGGTCCTGTCTGTGCGACTGAGCAGCCCTTTTTATGGGCCAATCACTCATGACACAGCCCCCTCCTCTCGTCCGACGGTAACTCCCAAATTAATGACGAAGAAGGCAATCATCAGCACTGGAAAGAGCACTACCATTTGCTGCTCAACCGAAAGCCAAATGTGGATATCCTGACTACCCAGCAGGTCCCACAGCATCCAGAGCTGACTCATCTAAACTATCCTCCATCCTGGATGAGGTAACTACTGCCATCAAACACATAAAAAAATAACAAAACCTCAGGGACTGATGGAATCCTAGCTTACTAGCCGTTTCCACTCCCTCTTGGAGAATATATGGGAAAAGAAGGAAATCCCCCAAGCTCTTAAAGACGCTTCCATTGTCAATATTTATGAAAACAATGGAGACGGGCCAGACTGTGGCAACTACAGCAGATACAGGAAAAGTGCAGAGAACAGGGTCGTGACCTGTACATGGCATTTCTCGACTTAACCAATGCCGTCGACTCAGTCAAGAGGGAAGCCCTCTGGCGGACCCTCAGCCGGTTTGGCTGCCCAACAAAATTCATCGCCATTGTGAGGCAACTCCACGACGGCATGAACGGCAGTGTCGTGCACAATGGCACCCAGTCTGAGTTCTTCCCCATCTAAACGGGGGTAAAACAAGGATGTGTGCTGGCGCCAACTCTCTTTTCCATTTTCTTGGTTGCCTTCCTTACTCGTGCTAGTGCCAATTTAGACGGCAGGGTGGACTTAGAGTACCAGATGAAGGATCTCTTCAAAATAAGATGGCTCCAGGCAGGAACAAAGGTGTCGGCAGCTTCCATTACTGAACTTCAGTATGCAAACGACCTCACATTTGTTGCTCATACTGCACGCGACTTACAGGAGATCCTGAACACCTATGCAGATGCGTATGCACACTTCGGCTTTGAGGTGAATGTGCGTAAGACTCAGATTCTCTTTGAGCCCGCCCCTGGTTCAGCCACACCTCCACCACCCATCCAACTGAATGGTACTACCCTCTCTAATGCTACCCACTTTCAGTATCTCGGCTCCCACCTGTCCACCACCGCGGACATTGATAAAGAGATTCCAGTATTCTCACTGACACCAACTGTAGAAGCATCGAGGCTACCATTATCCTTGAACAACTACGCTGGATTGGCCATTTTACCTGCATGGATGACAGTAGACTGCTAAAGCAGCTATTTTACAGTCATCTAACGAAAAGTAAATATAACGCTGGTGGGCAACTGAAAAGGTATGAGGATAATTTTTACCACTGGACAACGGTAATCATAGGAGTGATAAGAGTAGTGGAAGTAATTATGGGGAGTGATAAGAATTCATGTTGTTATGTACTACGCGAGGAGACGCTGGTGAGTCAACTCGTGTCTTAATGAGGAACAAGGCGTGTATATGATGAATTGGCTTGACGTTCACCCAGGCCCCTGGACGATAACATATGGCAGTACCCAGCAACTGAACGCCCTAAGCACACCAGAGGCTGTCTGGTCCAAGCCAAACCTGCAACACGTAAGTGTGAAAATTTTGTGTTTCATTGTGGACGTGAAGAATATGAATTGAGTAACTTCTGACGATATGCAGCTTATGTTGTGTTAACTATTAAGATAATGTACTCACTTGTGTTAATATCAGGTGACTGTATTCATATATGATATGTCACTGAACCTTGAGTTTCCCTCTTGTAAATTGATTATTTGTATTTGACAGGTTTGACCGAAATAAACTGCATCGAGTTGACGAGGCAGGTTAATCTCCTTACCGGGAGTTCATAATAGTCTTAAGACAAACCTTAAAAAGTGCCAAATCGATCCCCTCACCTGGGAGACGATCATTCCACACCGTAGCGCTTGGGGGATCACCACATGAGAAGCTGTGACTACCTTCGAATTAACCCGACTTCAAACCGAGGCTATAACAAAAGTCTCAGGCACCTTAGCTGCCTCGCTACCCTACCAAATACATATTATCTCAAGGTGTTGTGTTTTATGGGTGAATTAGGTTGGGATTTGAGGATTGCTTAGTGGCCATAATAATATTCTAAAAATTAACTATGTGACGAGTCGGTAAAATAGTGCGAAAGGAATAACATATAGATAAATTACATTAAGTTATTTTTGTGTTCAATATTATGACTGGAACGTTTAATGTGATACTGTATTTAATTATCTCTTAGCCAACATATTTAATTTACGAAAGAATGCTGTATACAAGTTATTTCACTTTTCATGTGGGTGATTGGAAGAACTAAACGAGTGTTATTTCTAGACACATTAAAGACCTGCTATTTTAACGATGGGTAAATTTTTGGAGTGACGTGTTCCCATTTTGAGAAGCGTAAATATTATTCGACAGCGTTAAAATTGGTGACATTAAACTGATCAGTATTGTCACCTCACCGATATCTAGATGATGAGAGGCGCGCATATAATTATTTGATAGCTTCAGATACCCTATTGAGTTAAGTTAGTGTCAATTTCAGTATTGTGACGTAGATGTAACTGGTTGATAGTTTAACAAATTGTGAGTATTGATAGATCGTGTGAGTATTGATAGATCGTGGGAGTATTGCACTATGTCGCCACGCCGCCCCATGACCAGAGCCCTTGCCAGGATCGTCAATAGCCCAGATAGTTTAAGGACAGAGACTATTCGCCGTTCACGTAGTTGTAATTCATCACCACCACGGGTTACTCGTAGACGGCGTGTTGTGAGTGCGTCCCCTGCGTCACGGGCACCTGAGGTCGTATTACCTAGGACCCGTTAAGATTTTCTTGCTATCAATGTCCCCCGTCCCCCTGTATCTCCTGAACTTAGCTTGACCGATGCTCTATCAGGCGCTCACTCGTCTGCACTGCCAATTCGGAAAACCGTACCAGTATTTAATCCAGATACGCTAAGACACTTAAGTATTCTGGAGAAGAACCAGGCTATTGAGACATGGTTAGACATTAGTACAAGTGCTACCCGGGCTTTATATAAGGGTCGTGAACGTGTGACCGCCGCTCTCTCATTATGTCGTGGGGCCGCTAGTAGTCTCCCAACAGAGGAGCCCTTCACGAGGATCTGTGATTATGACGAATTCGAGCCAGCTTTCCGAAAAAAATTATTGACTAAAATATCTGGCGCTGATGCTCGCCGTCACTGCCGGGGCATCATGTTGTTAGATAACGAGACGTCTGACGTCTTTCCCTCACGTCTCCGTTCAGTATTAAACAAGGCTAACGTTGCTCCCCAACTTCCACAAGAGGCCTATGACGCGTTCCTTGTACCGTTGTACATTTCAGGTTTTCCAGCCTGGTTAACACCACGTTTAGACCCATCAGGTACGATGAGAATATGTACTGCGAAAGCACAAATTATTTGGGAGTTGGAACGAACAGAGTACGCGTTCCATAGGCTACCCCCACCACCTCCCGTACCTGTGACAGATATAGCACAATCACGACCCTACGTAACTGGTGAAGAGCAACCTCATTATAACCCGTTGGCTCTCCCGCCCCCACCAATCACGACCCTACGTAACTGGTGCAGAGCAACTTCATTATAACCGGTTGGCTCTCCCGCCCCCACCTATGCACACGTACTCAACAGGCCCACCACCGCTAGTGTGCTGGAATTGCAATCAGCGAGGTCATGGGTTAATGCATTGCCCGAAATTTCGAGCCGGGTAGCGCTACTGGCGCTCAGATTAAGAAAAAGCCTACTCTGATTGGAGACTGAAAAAGGACTTGACAACAGGATAGGACTGAAAGAAAAGGACAGACAGTTTGGCTGTTGAAGTGTGGGTGTGCGGTTCCTGTGTGTGGCCCGGCGACCGTCGATACTGAAGGATCGGTAATGTGTACCTAATGTTTTCTTTTTAGTTTTGCAGGTGTATAGTGAGCTCATTCCCCCCCCCCAAGGTATCTACTTAGAAACAGGATGAACGCAGGTGACCTCATGTCACGTCCTTAACGAATAAACTTAAATGGAAAATGTCTCTTTCCACTACCCGTCCTAACTAGTATATTAATCTAAAACAAAGGGTTCCCCCCAGTAACTGATAAATGAATACCAAAATGTATATAGAGTCAAGTGACCCCCTTTAGTAACTACAGTACCATCCCGACTGCGTAAAGTAAGTAGACACAAAACCTTTTGTTATAAGGCAGACAAGCGCCAGCTTCAATCACGTTAAAACTCACCAACGAAGGTGACACCCTTAATAACTCATATCATTGTATCATGGCTGGATGATCA
Organism: Homarus americanus; assembly: GCF_018991925.1. NCBI lineage: Eukaryota > Metazoa > Arthropoda > Malacostraca > Decapoda > Nephropidae > Homarus > Homarus americanus. The sequence goes on along the minus strand of NW_024746541.1, from coordinate 2,907,462 downwards.
TCATACTCGATTCCGAGTGACAGCAAAGTAGATGGTGTTGGTGGTGGTAGTAGTGGTGAAAAGGGTGGTGGTGGTAGTGAGTTGGGTGGTGGTGGGAGTGGTGAAGAGGGTAGTGGTGGTATTGGCAAAGAAGGTGGGTGTGGTAGTGAGAGTAGCGGCGGTGAAGAAGGTGAAAAAGGTGGTGGTTTTTGAGGTGGGTAGTGGTGGTGAGGTGGGTGGTGGTGGTGACGAGGGGGTGTGTGTGTGTGTGTGTGTGTGTGTGTGTGTGTGTTCGCGCGCGTGCGTGAACAGGGAAACAACTTGCACAAAGTTTCCTCTGTCAGTACACAACCTCCTCGTGGCAATGCATGGTAACTGGGTGCCTCGTGGGCACAGGCTAGATCCGCAGGGAACCTTGGAGCAGCAGTGGGCCCCAGAGGGACGGCGCATAGGCCAACTGGCATGTGGACACGTCTTGGCGTCTACCAACCACTGCCACGCTACCTTGCAGATTAACCTTGGTAGGTATAAAGTTACGGGAGTAAACCCCAAACGAAAAATCTGTGGTGGAGCACCGCAACAGGCAGACATGCTTATAGAGGTCCAGTAAGACCCTAACGGCGGCATAGGCGGAAGAGCTGACCAACATGGGAACCCAACGACTACACCGGCGGATGAAGGCAATGCATGATGGGCAGGCTACTAAGGCGAAACCAAACAAACTCGGCTATCGGCGGTTCATTGCAACTCTCCCTCCTCCCAGTCGTTCCAACTGCTAGGATCAGGAAAAGGGAGAGCCAAGATGTGTGGTTGCAGCTTGCGGTCCTGCCTCACCACATAAATAAACTTACACAGCCATTATCCAGCTTATCATACTTCTCTCATCATCATCATCATCAAATCCCTCTATACCTTCAAAAGTCCTATGGCGACGAACGAGTGGCAACGGGAACAGGCAAGGATAACTGCAGGGAGTCTCTATTTACAACTGTGCACATGGGCGTTGTAGATAAGATGGTCGTTTATGCACTGGGATCTAGGCAACAATGCAATAGAGTCCTGTTTTTATGACTAAGAAGCCCTTCGAAGAGTCACTCTGTTAACCCCACATCGGGAGGGAGCTGGAAAAGGTGCCCTAAACATAGTCTGACTAAAGAACATAATCATAATCACAGATCAAAGCAAAAACAGACTATACAACCTCTTATGGTCACTGCATGGAATGTTAGGACAATTCAGAATAATGACACAAATAAACGTCCTGGAAGAACTGCCCTAGTGGCAAAAAAGCTGTCTAGGTATAATATCGACATAGCAGCCATTAGTGAGTTCCGGCTCCCAGACGAGGGTCGACTCACAGGATGGGGGTCTGGCTATACCTTTTTCTGGAAAGGTAAGCCTGCTGCACAAGAGAAGCAGCATTTATGGAGTTTGCTTTGCCATTCGCCCATCCATCAAACATAGGCTAATTGAAATGCTTGTAAGGATCAACGAGTGCCTCATGATGCTCCGAGTCCCACTGAATCACTCACGTCATGCCTTCTTCATCAGTGCATATGTTGGGCTCAGAAAACAGAAAGTGACCACAATGCGGTGTGGTTGTTTAGAAAATAACCAGACGCAAGATTTTGAGATAAGTTAGGTTTAGGTTAGGTTAGGTTGGGTTAGCTTGGATTGAGTTAGGTTACGACGTTAGGTTAGGTTAGTTTGGATTGGGTTAGGTTAGGTGAGGGTAAAATCCAAATGCAAAATTTAGCTTTCTGGTTATTTTGAAAACAGCCACAACGCGTTGTGGTCGCTTTTCGATTTCTGAGCCCAAAACTTATGCCCCAACACTAGTAGAGGATGACATCAAGGAGGCCTTTTATGCCGACCTTGACAGAGTACTAACCTATATCCCTAGAAAAGATAAAGTTGTGCTCCGAGGTGACTTCATTGACAGAGTTGGAAAAGATGTTGACATATGCCAGGGAAACATATGGGGAACCGGAGTAGGGATGTGTAATCCCAATGGCCTACTCCTCCTCCAAGTGAGCTGCACACAACCTTACTATCACCAACACCTTGTTTAGGTAGGCAGACAAGTTCAAGGGTTTGTGGCAGTACCCTAGATCCAAAACACTAGCATCTCATTGACTACATCATTGTAAGAGAAAGAGATCGCCGAGATGTCCTCATCACCCGAGCCATGCCTGGCTCAGACCACTGTGACACTGATTATCGTCTCGTCAGAGCCAAACTCTCACTTCACATCGCCCCAAAACAGCTAAGGCAACAAGTCTCCAGAAGAGGTTTTAACACTAAGCATCTGGAGGATCCAGCGGTAGTTGAAAATATAAAGCACGTGAAATGCAAAAACTTGCAGATCAACATAAGATGCAAGAATTTTTCAAGTCCACTAAAATATTATATGGGCCAATCACTCATGGAGCAGCTCATCTGATGGTAACTCCCTAATTAAAGACGAACAAGGCATCCATCAGTGCTGGAAAGAGCACTATCATTTGTGCTCAACCGAAACACTGATGTGGATGTCCTGACTACCCAGCACATCCCTCAGCATCCAAAGCTGACCCACTTCAGCTATCCTCCATCCCCGGATGAGGTGGTACGGCCATCAAACATATGGAATATAAGAAAGCCGCAGGGCCTGATGGAATCCCAGCCGTCTCCACTCTCTCCTGGAGAATATATGGGGAAAGGAGGAAATCCCCAAAGCTCTTAAAGACGCTTCCATCGTCAATATTTATAATAACAAGGGAGACCGGTCAGACCGTGGCCATTACCGTGGGACCTCGCTGCTGTCTATAGCTGGCAAGATTATCGTCCAAGTCCTCCTGAAAAGACTTCTTCCTGAAACAGAAAATTTCCTCTCAGAATTTCAATTTGGCTTTAGACCATCAAGTGGCACTACTGTCATGATCTTTGTTGCCCACCAGATACAGGAAAAACGCAGAGAACATTGTCGTGACCTTTACATGGCCTTCATCGACATTACCAAGGCCTTCGAATCGGTCAACAGAAAAGCCCTCTGCCGGACTCTCAGCGTTTTGACTGCTCACCAAAATTCATCGCTATTGTGAGGTAACTCCATGATGGCATGAACGGCAGTGTCCTGTATAATGGCACCTAGTCTGAGTTCTTCCCCATCCAAACAGGAGTAAAACAAGAATGTGTACTGGCACCAACTCACTTTTCTATTTTCTTGCCTGCCTTGTTTACTCGTGCCAGTGAAAATTTAGTTGAAAGTGGACATCCAGTACCGGATGAAGCGTCTTTTCAACAAAAGACGACTCCAGGCAGGAACAAAGGTGTCGGCAGCTTCCATTACTGATCTTCAGTATGCAGACGACCTTACCATCGTCGCTCACACTGAATACGACCTACAGGAGATCCTGAACACCTATGCAGATGTGTATGCACTATGCACACTTCGGCCTTGAAGACTCAGATTCTCTTTCAACCTGCACCTGGTTCAGCCACACCTCCACCATCCATCCAGCTTAATGGTACCACCCTCTCTAATGTTACCCACTTAAAGTAACTTGGCTCCCACCTGTCCACCACCGCAGACATCGATGAAGAGATTCAGCATCGGATCTGATGTGCATCTCAAGCTTTTGGCAGACTCCGTACCCGTATCTTCAGCTAGAGAGAGCTGAAATTATCTACAAAGTTGCACGTACATCGAGCAGTGGTCCTCCCCACCCTGCTATATGGCAGCGAGACAAGAATCAAATACAGGAGTCACCTCAAAGCAGTTGGAAGCTTTCACCAACGTAGTTTACGTTCCGTCCTCCGAGTTCACTGAGAAGACAAGAGAACAACTGCTAGTATTCTCGCTGAGATCAACTGTAGGAGCATCGAGGCTACCATTATCCATGAACAACAACGTTGGACTGGTCATGTTACCCGTATGGACGACAGTAGACTACCAAAGTAGCTACTTTACAGTCACCTCACGAATGGTAAACGTAACTTTGGCGAGCAACGGAAAAGGTATAATTATAAACCTAATATAAACCTGAAAAAGAGCCAAATTGACTCCCTCACCTGGAAGACGATCACTTCACACCGTAAAGCTTGGAGGAGCACCAAAAGAGAGGGTGCCAATTCTTTCGGATTAGTCCGACTGCACACCGGGGCAAACAAGCGCCAGAGCCGGAAAGACGCTGCTGCTGCCCCTCCCGCACTAGATGTAGCCCCCCACACGTGTCTGTCCCGCATCGGCCTCTCGAGTCATCTCAAAACACCCCAACCTAGGTGACATCCTTAATAACTCGTATCATTGTATCATAGCCGGATGATCGTCATACTCGATTTCAAGTAACAGTAAAGTCGTAGTAGTAGGTGGTGAGGTGAGTGGTGGTGCGAAGGAGGGTGGTGGTGGTGGTGAAAAGGGTGGTGGTGGTGAAAAGGGTGGTGGTGGTGGTGGAGAGGAGGGTGACGATGGTGGTGGTGGAGAGGAGGGTGACGATGGTGGTGGTGGAGAGCAGAGTGGTAGTGATGGTAGTGGTGATGGTATAGGCTATGGTGGTGAGGAAGGTGGTAGTGGTGGCGATGGTGGTGGTGGGGAGGTGGGTGGTGACGTGGTGGTGGTGGTGGAAAGGAGGGTGGTAGTGATGGTAGTGGTGATGGTATAGGCTGGTGGTGAGGAAGGTAGTGGTGGCGATGGTGGTGGTGGGGAGGTGGGTGGTGGTGGTGGTGGTGGTGGTGGAAAGGAGGGTGGTAGTGATTGTGGTGGTGAGGAGGATGATAGTGGTGGTGAGGAGGATGATAGTGGTGGTGATGGTGACAGTGGTGGTGGTGGAGAGGAAGGTGTGGGAGTGGTTGTGGTGGTGGTGAGGAGGGTGGTAGTGGTGGCGATGGTGGTGGTGGGGAGGTGGGTGGTGACGGTGGTAGGAAAGGAGGGTGGTAGTGGTTGTGGTGGTGAGGAGGAAGGTGGTAGTGGTGGTGGTTGTGGTGGTAAAGATGGTGGTGACTGGTGGAGTGGAGGGTGGTAGTGGTTGTGGTGGTGGATGAGGATGGTAGTGGTGGTGATGGTGACAGTGGTGGTGGTGGAGAGAAAAGTGGTAGTGGTTGTGGTGGTGATAGTGACGATGGCGGTGGTGGAGAGGAGGGTGGTAGTGGTGGTGATGGTGACAGTGGTGGTGGTGGAGAGGAAGGTGGTAGTGGTTGTGGTGGTGATAGTGACGATGGTGGTGGTGGGAGGTGGGTGGTGACGGTGGTGGTGGTGGTTGGAAAGGAGGGTAGTGGTTGTGGTGGTGAGGAGGATGGTAGTGGTGGTGATGGTGACAGTGGTGGTGGTGGAGAGGAAGGTGGTGGTTGTGGTGGTGATAGTGACGATGGTGGTAGTGGAGACGAGGGTGGTAGTGGTTGTGGTGGTGAGGAGGAAGGTGTTAGTGGTGGTGGTTGTGGAAGTAAGGTGTGGTGACTGGTGGAGTGGATGGTGGTAGTGGTTGTGGTGGTGAGGAGGTTGGTAGTGATGGTGGTGGTTGTGGTGGTAACGGTGGTGGTGACTGGTGGAGTGGATGGTGGTAGTGGTTGTGGTGGTAGTGGTTGTGGTGGTGAGGAGGTTGGTAGTGATGGTGGTGGTTGTGGTGGTAACGGTGGTGGTGACTGGTGGAGTGGATGGTGGTAGTGGTTGTGGTGGTGGTGGAGAGGAGTGTGGTAGAGGGTACAGTGTTGGATGTCGTGGTTCTCAAAGTTACAGTATAACTAACCATCGTCCAGGATCAGCACCGTTCGTCACTACACATATCAGTGCTTTCCCCCTCTGTCAGCACCTCCCCCTCCGTCAGTGCCTCTCCCCCTCCGTCACTGCCTCCCCTCCGTCAGCACCTCCCCCTCCTTCAGTACCTCCCCCTTCCCACACTCACGTGGCCTCTACACCGTGACCAACAGACGTGTTTACTCTGTGTTACGACTTAAAGAAATAATTCAATGTGTCAACACTTTCACCATGGCGTAGTAAGAGCAACGGGATAAAATTTGTATTGTAAATGAAGACCTTACGGCTGACTGGTCTTGCTACACTCTCCAGTAGTATTACATTAGCCACATTGCTCCTGGTCAGTAAATCGGTCACGCTGTTTACTCTCCTCTTACCTACCTTAGTGTTTCATTGTTCCTCCTTGCCTGATGTTGTATTTCTAGAACCTTGGACCTTCTCTTGGAACTTTTTTCTTGTTTGCTCTTAAGCTTATCTCTCTGTAGTTTTCTTTTTACCAGTCAAAGATGCTTACAGCGTACCTTCCTAAGTGCGTACCATTACAGCACTTACAGGTACAGTACCTGTGTCCTACTGCCGCCTTCTTCACTCCCAACCTTTACAAACGCATCTTCCATTCTCCTTGTCTTTTTATCTATTTTCCTTCTGCGTGTGTCCACAAGAACTTTACTGTTGGTCGACCTACAATTTATCTGTCTTACCTTTGACAGCTTGAACCGTCATTATCTAATCATCATTACAGTTTTGCTTTGATCACACAGGTGGTGTTTGAGGACACACGTCTCCAAGTCTCCACCGGATCCCTCCCCATTTGACATCTCCCTCAGGAATGATGAGACTTGGAGTTTGGAATTGTAGAAATTATGACAAAGCAAAAATTAAAATATCATAATATATTAATATACTTTACATTAAATGCTGACTTCTTTCAGCTTACCATAAATTTACATCATAAAAGATAAAGCACATTGTATATGTATAGTAAAATTGTTTGTGAGTCGACATCTTAAGAATGGTGCCGTCGGCGCTGTGCCCGTCACTGAAGGCTTGAGACAATACAACAGGCAGGACCCGTCATGCCTCCGTCAGGAGATACTCGTCACGCCAGCCACTGTGTAAACATGGTACATCATCACCACCAGTCCTGAAGAACAGTATCCAGGCGCTATATTGCGTACTGTAGTGTGGTGGTTAGGCCACAGCAGGCGACTTAGACCTCTATTTATCTGTTTACTGCATTTACTGATTCTACTCTCAGTAAACCTGGAGAGCGTGAAAACATTCTGTACAGTGCAGTACAGTACAGGTAATCGTTAATAACAGTACAATAGAAATCAACAAACCTAAAATACTTTTGGTATTTTCTTGTTTATTTCCCATGTCTTTTTCACTCCCTCAAAAAGAAGTGAAGTGTTAAGTATATACTGTATACTCGTAAATAATTTTGCCTCGCACTCACAGAACCACACTTCACCACCACAACAAATATCACAGATATCTCCCCTTGACACCTTCAACACATCATGGATTCGAACTCAGGTCACACACCCCTACCATACACACATACAAGATCCAACAACTTTAGTCCCGGTAATACATGAACCACATTTTCCAACATATCATTTCCGCCACACATCAAAGTTACCCTCTACCCTACGAACACACAGTCCCTCTACCACAAGCCAGGAACACATCCCATACAGGGACTTCACTTTTCTCGCATCATCCATACATTACCAAACTATTATAATATTGGCCACCTCTACATATTAATCACCCCCCACACACACACGGCAACGTGGGCCTGTACGCTGACCATCCCGCAGTACAATGACTCTATGTCTACATTGAAACTCGCCCTTCTCTTCTCTTACCCACTTTTACTCTCGTAAATTAACTCGAACATCAGCCTTGTGAAACTCATGTAAGTTACGGACTTTGTGATCACAGCCTGATGACCGTTCCTCTTCTTTTATCCTTTAAAACCTTGGTTAAAAGTTGCTCGCCAGCAAGACTAATGAACCTTATGTTTACACCAACAGTTTATGAGAGTTTTACCACAAACTACTGCATATATGACTTTAAAATTAAAGAGAGAGAGAGAGAGAGAGAGAGAGAGAGACTGATAATGCTGTATATTGAGTGGAGCATTTCACTAATGTAAATACTCTAAAAATAAAGTGTGTTGTCCTCTGCCAGTCTCAGCCAGAGGGCGGAACATCATGAATGACGCAGCTCTTTTTAATTATTGGCAGGATTGAACCATGGGGGGGCGTCAGTAATGAGGACGGTCTACCTGTGACCTCCTCTTTCAGCGAAAGACGCTGAAGGGTTAATATAATAATCTTGGGTCAAGCTTTTCTACCTTATCTTCTATTTCCGCTATGCCATGGGTAAAATATGAGTTCTCACTTAATCTAATACAGCGGTTCTTAACCGGAGGGGGGGGGCACGACCCCCGGGGGCGTGAGTAATTTCCAGTGTGGGCGCAAACCCAGAGCAAAAATAAGGAATGGCCTGACAGGTGTGTTTATGTCCTTATTTTGATTTTCGTGGGGAGGGGGGGGGGGTCTCGCTCCCCACAGATACTTCAAAATGTCGTAAATGGTAACTACGTCAATCAAAATGTAAAATTCCACTAAAAGTAACTTGAGTTAAGGTAGTAATAATGTCAGGAAGTGTACGATAATTTGATGAAGAAACGATAATTTTGAGGCTCCAGTACGATACTTCACATTAGAAAATTTGTCAATACTGACTGCGACGGTTTCAACTTTATAATTATGAAGGAAGGAGGGGGGCATGGAGACGAGGACCAACTGCTATAGGGGGCACGACCCTAAAAGAAGTTAAGAACCACTGATCTAATACAAGATACTGTGGTTGTCATCTTCTTGGCGAGTGTCATAAGTATTGAATATTTAGCAAGATAACATAATCTGGTAATACTTTACTATACACGGTACATAATACTGTGGCATTTTTCACACACATAATGACTGGATATCACATCTACTTTCTGAGATGTGATCATTTATTATTGTACAGTTATATGAGGCTTATCTGAGTTGCATTTATTTTCAAGTAATGTTTAAGGAAATAAATGAATTGCTCCTATATTTACTGTACATCATAACATGTGATGATGATGATGATTAAGGTTTATGTGATGATGGTGATGTTTACTGTAAGGTTTATGTGATGATGGTTTTGATTAAAGTTTGTGATGATGGTGATGTTTAAGGTTTATGTGATGATGGTTTTGATTAAAGTTTGTGATGATGGTGATGTTTAAGGTTTATGTGATGATGGTTTTGATTAAAGTTTGTGATGATGGTGATGTTTAAGGTTTATATAGTGAGTTTTGTCAGATCAAACCAAGCCAGTGAAAACATACATATCAGTAACTATGAGGGAAGTGCTACCGATAGGTGGTGGCTGTTGTCTGTAAAATGTGAGGTTGCATTATCGCCTCAGGGGCTATTCTAGATACTGCACATGATATTACCATGACCACTGTCTATATGCGTCATCAGTTCTCTGGCATGGAAGCTTTGGTCTTGGCGGGAAGTATGATGATTGTTTATCAGACCACAGCTTACAGCCAGAGAAGAACAGCACATAAAGCAGCAACCGGATGCGTAGGTGTACACCCACATAAGTTGACCCACCCTTCGTAATTAAAGTGAGATTAAGATCTGACCCAACAGAGGTCACGGTTATAATGCTACAGAGTTCTCACTGCTGAGTGATTAGTCATATCGGCGATATGACCGTGATAACTCAAGAAACTACCCTCCAGCCCACACCACGAACCTGATCAAACACAGCTGTCTTGACACACCTGGATTAGTATTAAGTAGTGACGACATCTGCCGGCCTGATACCTCCAATATAAGGAGCCGACAGCTCTTTCCCAGAGACAGACAGGGGCAGACAGAACTCAGAGGCAGACGGAGTCACACTCGTCACAGGTCAATGTCTGGAGGGGGGACTTCCCTCCTCAGCACCAAGTCCCCAGATAGCAGAATCTCCCACAGGAGACAGAGTCCAGCACCCGCCGGGACCACTCTCTTCAGCAGCACCTGCAGACATTCCCCAGCCGCTGAGCCTCCCTCAGGTCACACGTGAGTCATTGTCAGTGTATCCATTTCATATTTGTGTCCGGGAGTCATTTTCTATTAACGCCAATATAATGATCCATTAATGTGTCCATGTCATTCAGTTAACTAATAAATAGCTGCACTTAGAATTGGTGTTGAAAGGCTTTCCCCTAAGAACACAGTAACACTCAAATAACTGATCGGTCACGCTCCCAAACTTTCATCACTTTACAATCCTACAACTATAATTTCTTACTTTACTTGTACTTCTACTTTACCCTCATTATACTTATGTGATGGGGAAGTTTTATTCTTATGTGATGCTGGTGATGTTTAAGGCTTATGTATTGATGGTGATGTTAAATTCTTATGTGATGATGGTGATGTTTAAGGCTTATGTACTGATGGTGATGTTTAATTCTTATGTGATGATGGTGATGTTTAAGGCTTATGTACTGATGGTGATGTTTAATTCTTATGTGATGATGGTCATGACCAAGTTTTATAATTGTGCTGATGGTGATGAATAAGGTTATTGTCAAGGAGGTTGAATGGATGGAGGCGGTGTTCGCTGCTGTGTATGTAACAGAGACGCGTGAAGCCAGAACGCCATCTTGGTGAGGGCAACAAGGCCACAGTTGCCGCAGCTGCTTACGAACAAACGATGGTTATAGATAACTCTGCAGGATTTATACTATTGTTTTATTTATTATGCACATTATAAAGGGATCAACCAAGGAGGATGAAGCCACAGAGAAAGGCCCCGCCATATTGGTCAAGGCATCAGTCACACTCAGTGACTCCACTTAGGCAGCGGGTGCCGCCTCCACCCATTCAACCTCCTTGGTTATTGTGGTGATCATGATTAAGAATCATCAGAAATAGTGATGATGACTTAGGTTCATGTAGTGATGGTGATAATTCAGGTTCAAAAGTGAAGGTGACAGCGATGACTACGGTTGATGTGGTGATAAAGTTGACCACTTGGTGCCAGTAGTGAAGAATGTAGTACAGCATCAAAGTTGAAGATGGTGGTGATGGTCGTGATAAACATGCATGTACAACCATACAGGTAGTGCCAGTCTACAATATTTTACGGGTCAATGTTCACCAGACAATCAATCGAGTGTAACCAGTGAGATATCACATAGTGTTGACGTTTTCATCCACGACAGTGAATGAGCTCAGCTGCCTGACCCCAGGCAACACCCTGCCCGTCTCTCTCTACCGAAAACAACTAAGGTTCATCTCGCTATTGTTCATCCTCTGGTGCTGCTTTCCTCTTGGCCATCTTTGTTTCTCTTGGGAACAATAAATTCTTGTCTGGCCTTCCCCTTCTCGTCTAACTCAATCCACTTCTCCCCCACCCTTCCCTCCTTTTCTCATCTCATCTCTTTCCTCTCCTCTCTATTATCTTGCTCTCTTTTTCTTTCCATTCTTCACATAAAATCACTACTCCCTCGTCTTCTCTCCCTTTATACCTCCCTTCCCCTGACTCTCCTTCATTTTCTCTCCCTTTTCCCCTCCCTCCCTCTACCCTCCCTCAGGGGTACCCAGGCACAACTATTCCAATATCTGCTCCACCTTTCGTCAGACAAGATATGTCATAAATCAGTTTGAGACAACTATTTCTCTCCTTTGTTACCTTTCTTGAGTGACGCACTAACACAGGTGATGCATCAGCACAGGTGATGCACCAACACAGTGACGCACCAACACGGTGAATCACCAACACAGTGATGCACCAACACAATGAGGCATCAACACAGTGAAGCACCAACACAGTGACGCACCAACACAGTGAATCACCAACACAGTGATGCACCAACACAATGACGCATCAACACAGTGGAGCACTAACACAGTGACGCACCAAAGCCGTGAAGCACCAACACAGTGACGCACCAAAACAGTGAAGCACAAAAACAGTGACGCATCAACAAAGTGAAGCACCAACAAAGTGAAGCACCAACACAGTGATTCACCAACAGAGTAACGCACCAACACAAGTGATGCACCAACACAGTGAAGCACCAACACAATGACACACCAACACAGTGAAGCACCAACACAGTGATGCACGAAACACAAGTGATGTACCAACACAGTGAAGCACCAAAACAATGATACACCAACACAGTTCCTGCGCCTGAGCTCCTCAGTGTTTACACAACATTCATACTTCCCAGGTTCACCTATGCCTCCCCTACCTGGTCCTCCTCCCTAATTGCCACACAACGTAAACACCTAGAAAAGTGCAAACGAGGGGATGCAAGATTATTTTCTCCCCCTCCTCATCCACATATCAAGAAGTGTTCAAGACACTGACCCTCTCGGCTCTCTCTAACCATCACCACGACCTCATCTGAAAATTTGGTGAGAAGCTTCTGCATCATCCTCGACACCGGTTCTTAATACCACCCGAGATCCCTCTTCCGCGAATTCTGTTCGACACCACAACACCAGCCAGCCCATACGAGCACGTACTGATCACAATAAGAACAGCCCAGTCCAAACCATTGTAGTTTATCAACAACTCGTAATCAATCACTGTATTCACTCCCAGCCAATCTTACCTTTTTGCACTGTTACTAAATTGAAATGACCTGTAGTATAACCTTCTCCTCACCTAGTTATTATACTCGTATATCATATTTGTATCACTTATGTTACTTGTATATTATATTTCAATCACGAGATCCATTCCCAAATTATGTTGCCTTCCAGCTGCCATGTTCTTTCAATAAACCGTTAATTATTATTATTATTATTATTATTATTATTATCATTTCATTATTATTCACAGATACACCAATACGACTGATACACCAACACAACTGATACACCAACAACTGATACACAACACAACTGATACACCAACACAACTGATACACCAACAACTGATACAACAACACAACTGATACACCAACACAACTGATACACCAACACAACTGATACACAACAATAAACTGATACACCAACACAACTGATACACCAACACAACTGATACACCAATACGACTGATACACCAACAACTGATACACCAACACGACTGATACACCAACACAAACTGATACAATTCAACACAACCGATACACCAACACAACTGATACACCAACACGACTGATACACCAACACAACTGATACACCAAACACAACTACGATACACCAACAACCGATACACCAAACAACTGATACACCAACACAACCGATACACCAAAACAACTGATACACCAACACGACTGATACACCAACACAACTGATACACCAACACAACTGATACCAACACGACTGATACACCAACACAAACTGATACACCAACACAACCGATACACCAACACAACTGATACACCAACACAACTGATACACCAACACAACTTACACCAACACAACCGATACACCAACACGACTGATACACCAACACAACTGATACACCAACACAACTGATACACCAACACGACGACACCAACACAACCGATACACCAACACAACTGATACACCAAATAAGACTGATACACCAACACAACTGATACACAAACACAACTGATACACCAACACGACTGATACATCACCAAACACAACTGACACCAACACGACTGATACACCAACACAACTGATACACCAACACAACTGATACAATCAACACGACTGATACACCAACACGACTGATACAACACGACTGATACACCAACACAACTGATACACCAACACGACTGATACACCAACACAACTGATGCCCAACACCTGATACCAACAACTGATACCAACACCTGATACCAACACACTGATACACCAACACAACTGATACACCAACCAACATCACCACACAACTGATCACCAACACGACCATACACCAACACAACCGATACACACAACTGATACAACAACACAACTGGATACACCAACAACCGATACACCACAACACGACTGATACACCAAACACAACCAATACAACAACACGACTGATCAACAACTGATACACCAACAACTGATACACCAACAACTGATACACCAACACGACTGATACAATTCAACAACAACTGATACACCAACACAACTGATACACCAACACAACTGATACACCAACACGACTGATACAATCAACAACTGATACACCAACAGACTGATACACCAACAACCATACACCAACACAACTGATACACCAACACGACTGATACACCAACAATAAACTGATACACCAACACAACTGATACACCAACACAACTGATACACCAACACAACTGATACACCAACAGACTGATACACAACAACTGATACACCAACACACCTTGATACACCAACACAACCGATACACCAACACAACTGATACACCAACACAGTGATACAATTCAACACAACTGATACACCAACAACTGATACAATCAACACAACTGATAACCAACACAACTGATACACCAACACAATGATACACCAACACAACTGATACACCAACACAACTGATACACCAACAATAACCGATACACCAACACAACTGATACAATCAACACAACTGATACACCACGACTGATAACCAACACAACTGATACACCAACACAACTGATACCGTGACACCAACACAACCGATACACCAACACAACTGATACACCAACACAACTGATACACCAACAAACTGATAACCAAACAATAAACCGATACACCAACACAACTGATACACCAACACAACTGATACACAAACGAAACCAACACAACTGATACACCAACTAATAACCGATACACCAACACGACTGATACACAACACAACTGATATACCAACACAACCGATACACCAACACATCACCAACAGCTGTACAAAACTGATACACCAACACAACTGATACACCAACACGACTGATACACCAACACGACTGATACACCAACACAACCGATACACCAACAACTGATACACCAACACAACTGATACACCAAAACGTACACAACAGACCGATACACCAACACAACTGATACACCAACACGACTGATAACCAACACAACTGATACACCAACACAACTGATACACCAACGATACACCAAAGCAACACAACTGATACACCCAACTGATACACAACACGACTGATAACCAACACAACTGATACACCAACACAACTGATACACCAACAACTGATAACCAACATGATACACCAACACAACTGATACAACAACACGACCGATACACAAACACGACTGATACACAACACAACCGATAACCAACACAACCGATACAATCAACACGACTGATACACACACGATCACCAAACAACCGATACCAACACGACTGATACACCAACAACTGATACACCAACACAACTGATACACACCAACACAACTGATACACCAACACAACTGATACACCAACACGACTGATACACAAACGATACCAACACAACTGATACACCAACACGACTGATACACCAATAACTGATAACCAACAACTGATACACCAACACAACCTGATACACCAACAATAAACTGATACACCAACACAACTGATACACCAACACAACTGATACACCACAACTGATACACCAACTATACACCAACACGACTGATACACAACACCCGATACACCAACACAACCGATACAACAACACAACTGATACACCAACACAACTGATACACCAACACGACTGATACAACAACACAACTGATACACCAACACGACTGATACACCAACACAACTGATACACCAACACAACTGATACACCAACACGACTGATACAACAACACGACTGATACACCAACAAAACCGATACACCAACACAACTGATACACCAACACAACTACACCAACACGATACACCAACACAACTGATACACCAACAATGACTGATACACCAACACAACTGATACACCAACACAACTGATACACCAACACGACTGATACAATCAACACAACTGATACACCAAACAACTGATAAAAACAACTGATACACCAAACAACTGATACACCAAAAGACTGATACACCAACACAACGTGATACACCAACACAACCGATACACCAACACGACTGATACACCAACACAACTGATACACCAACACAACTGATACACCAACACAGTGAACACCAACACAACTGATACACCAACACAACTGATACACCAACAACCGATACACAACACAACTGATACAACTGGCACCAACACTGATACACCAACACAACTGATACACCAACACAACTGATACACACAAGATACACAACACAACTGATACACAACACGACCGATACACCAACACAACTGATACACCAACACAACTGATACAACAACACAGTGAGACCAAACAACCGATGCACCAACACAACTGATACACCAACACAACTGATACACCAACACAACTGATACACCAACACAACTGATACACCAACAAGACTGATACACCAACACAACCGATACACCAACACAACTGATACACCAACACAACTGATACACCAACACAACTGATACACCAACACGACTGATACACCAACACAACTGATACCCAACTGATACACCAAACTGATACACCAACACGACTGATACACCAACACAACTGATACACCAACACAACTGATACACCAAC
Organism: Homarus americanus; assembly: GCF_018991925.1. Lineage (NCBI taxonomy): Eukaryota > Metazoa > Arthropoda > Malacostraca > Decapoda > Nephropidae > Homarus > Homarus americanus. Next base: position 2,891,094 of record NW_024746541.1, on the reverse strand, counting down.
ACGACTGATACACCAACACGACTGATACACCAACACAACTGATACACCAACACAACCGATACACCAACACAACTGATACACCAACACAACCGATACAACAACACGACTGATACACCAACACAATCGATACAAACACGACCGATACACCAACACAACTGATACACCAACACAACCGATACACCAACACAACTGATACACCAAAAAACTGATACACCAACACAACTGATACACCAAACAATAATGATACACAAACAACTGATACACCAACACAACTGATACACCAACAACTGATACAACAACAACTGATACAACAACACAACCGATACACCAACAATGATACACAACACAATAACCAACACGACTGATACACCAAATACGACTGATACACCAACACAACCGATACACCAACACAACTGATACAATCAACACCGATACACCAACACAACCGATACACCAACACAACTGATACACCAACAATGACCGATACACACACAACTGAACACCAACAAACACAACTGATACACCAACACAACTGATACACCAACACGACTGATACAAACAAGATACACCAACACAACTGACACCAACACAACTGATACACCAACACGACTGATACACCAAAGATACACCAACACAACTGATTCACCAAACACACCGATACACCAACACAACTGATACAAAACTGATACACCAACACGACTGATAACCCAACACAACTGATACACACGACTGATCACCAACACAACTGATACACCAAAAACGATCTGACCACACAACCGATACACCAACAACTGATACAACAACACGACTGATACACCAACACAACCGATACACCAACACAACTGACACCAACACGACCGATACACCAAACAAAACTGATACACCAACACAACTGATACACCAACACGACTGATACACCAACGACTGATACACCAACACAACTGATACACCAACACAACTGATACACACCAAACTGATACACCAACACAACTGATACACAACACAACTGATACACCAACACAAACTGATACACCAACACAACCGATACACCAACAACTGATACACCAACACGACTGATACACCAACACAACTGATACACCAACACGACTGATACACCAAAACAACTGATACACCACAAACTGATACACCAACACGACCGATACACAACACAACTACAACAACTGATACACCAACACAACTGATACACCAACAAACTGATACACAACAACTGATACACAACAAGACTGATACACCAAACAACTGATACACCAACACAACTGATACACCAACGACTGATACACCAACACAACTGATACACCAACACGACTGATACACAAACACAACCATACAACCAACACAACGATACACCAACACAACTGATACACCAACACGACTGATACAAAAACTGATACACAACACGACTGATACACCAACACAACTGATACACCAAAAGATACACCAACACGACTGATACACCAACAAAACTGATACACCAACACAACTGATACACCAACACGACTGATACACCAACACAACTGATACAACAACACAACTGATACACCAACACAACTGATACACCAAAAACATACACCAAACTATACAACACTGATACACCAAAACTGATACACAACACAACTGATACACCAACACAATGATACACCAACACAACTGATACACCAACACAACTGATACACCAACACAACTGATACAACAAAACGACTGATACACCAACACAACTGATACAACAACACAACTGATACACCAACACGACTGATACACCAACACAACTGACACCAACACAACTGATACACCAACACGACTGATACACCAACACAACTGATACACCAACACAACTGATACACCAACACAACTGATGCACCAACACGACTGATTCACCAACACAACCGATACACCAACACAACTGATACACCAACACGACTGATACACCAACACAACTGATACACCAACACAACTGATACACCAACACAACTGATACACCAACACGACTGATTCACCAACACGACTGATACACCAACCAGTGAGACACCAACACAACTGATACACCAACACAACTGATACACCAACACGACTGATTCACCAACACGGCTGATACAACACAACTGATACACCAACACAACTGATACACCAACACAACTGATACACCAACACGACTGATACACCAACACAACTGATACACCAACACAACTGATACACCAACACGACTGATACACCAACACGACTGATACAACAAACGACTGATACACCAACACGACTGATACACCAACACGACTGATACACAAACACGACTGATACACCAACACGACTGATACACCAACACGACTGATACACCAACACAACTGATACACGACCAACACAACTGATACACCAACACAACTGATACACCAACACGGCTGATACACCAACACAACTGATACACCAACACAACTGATACAACACAACTGATACACCAACACAACTGATACACCAACACAACTGATACACCAACATGACTGATACACCAACACAACTGATACACCAACACAACTGATACACCAACACGACTGATACACCAAATAAGACGATACACCACACGACTGATACACCAACACAACTGATACACCAACACAACTGATAACACGACTGATACACCAACATGACTGATACACCAACAACTGATACACCAAAACGACTGATACACCAACACAACTGATACACCAACACAACTGATACACCAACACAACTGATACACCAACACGACTGATCCAGACTGATCACCAACACACGATACACCAACACAACTGATACACCAACACGACTGATACACCAACACAACTGATACAACACGACTGATCCCAACACGACTGATAACAACAACTGATACACCAACACAGTGATAACAACACAACTGATACACCAACACAACTGATACACCAACACCGATACACCAACACAACTGATACACCAACACGGCTGATACACCAACACAACTGATACACCAACACAACTGATACACCAACACGACTGATACACCAACACAACTTGATACACCAACACAACTGACACCAACACGACTGATACACCAACACGACTGATACACCAACACGACTGATACACCAACACGATTGATACACCAACACAGTGAGACACCAACACAACTGATACACCAAGACTGATACACCAAACGACTGATACCAACACACTGATGCAACACAACTGATACACCAACACAACTGATACACCAACGATGATACACCAAAGACTGATACACCAACACGACTGATACACCAACACAACTGATACACCAGCACAACTGATACAACGACTGATCACCAACACGACTGATACAACAACACAGTGATACACCAACACAACTGATACAACACACAACTGATACACAAATACGACGATACACCAACACGACTGATACACCACACGACTGAACCAACACAACTGATACACCAAACAACTGATACACCAACACAACTGATACACCAACACAGTGATACACCACACAACTGATACACCAACACAACTGATAGCCAACACAACTGATACACCAACACAACTGATACACCAACACAGTGATACACCAACACAACTGACACCACGACTGATACACCAACACAACTGATACACCAACACAACTGATACACCAACACAACTGATACACCAACAGACTGACGACTGATACACCAACACAACTGATACACCAAAACAACTGATACACCAACAATAACTGATACACCAACCGCGATACACCACAAACTGATACACCAACACAACTGATACACCAACACGACTGATACAACACGGTGACACCAACAGATACACCACACTGATACACCAACACACTGATACACCAACACAGGATACAACACGACTGATACACCAACACAACTGATACACCAACACAACTGATACACCAACACAACTGATACACCAACACAACTGATACACCAACACAACTGATACACCAACACAACTGATCACCAACACAACTGATACACCACCACAGTGATACACCAACACAACTGATACACCAACACAACTGATACACCAACACAACTGATACACCAACACGACTGATACACCAACACAACTGATAACAATGACGAACCAACACAACTGATACACCAACACGACTGATACACCAACACGACTGATACACCAACACAACTGATACACCAACAACTGATCACCAACACGACTGATACACCAACACAACTGATACACCAACACAACTGATACACCAACACGACTGATACACCAACACAACTGATACACCAACACAACTGATACACCAACACAACTGATACACCAACACAACTGATACACCAACACGACTGATACACCAACACAACTGATACACCAACACTGATACACCAACACAACTGATACAACAACGACTGATACACCAAAACTGATACACCAACACAACTGATGCACCAACACAACTGATACACCAACACAACTGATACACCAACACGACTGATACACCAAAACGACTGATACACCAACACAACTGATACACCAACACAACTGATACACCAACATCAACAACACAACTGATACACAAAACAACTGATACACCAACACAACTGATACACCAACACAACTGATACACCAACACAACTGATACAACAACACGACTGATACACCAACAACTGATACACCAACACAACTGATACACCAACACGACTGATACACCAACACAACTGATACACCAACAACTGATACACCAACACGACTGATACACCAACACGACTGATACACCAACACAACTGATACACCAACACAACTGATACACCAACACAACTGATACACCAACACAACTGATACACAAAGCAACTGATACACCAACACAACTGATACACCAACACAACTGATACACCAACACAACTGATAACCAACGACTGATACACCAACACAACTGATACACCAGCACACGATCACCAACGCTGATACACCAACGACTGATACACCAACACGACTGATACACCAACACGGTGAGACACCAACACAGATGCACCACCTGATCCATGATCACCACAATGATACCAGCACACTGATCACCAACAGACTGACCAACGACTGATACACCACACTACAACACAGCTGATACGCCAACTGATACACCAACGACTGATACACCAACACGACTGATACACCAACACAACTGATACACCAACACGACTGATACACCAACGACTGATACACCAACACGACTGATACACCAACACAACTGATACCGACGATCACCACACACGATGCACAACAACCACGACTGATACACCAACGACTGATACCAACACGGTGAGACACCAACACGCCTGATGCACCAACACGACTGATCCACAAACACGACTGATACACCAACACGGTGAGACACCAACGATGCAACACGAATGATACACCAACACGACTGATACACCAACACAACTGATACACCAACACGACTGATACACAACACGACTGATACACAACACGACTGATACACCAACACGAATGATACACGAACACGACTGATTCACCAACACGACTGATACACCAACACAACTGATACACCAACACAACTGATACACCAACACAACTGATACATGACCACAGTCAAAACTGTGACACATCATCAGTGGTCAAGGCGTGAAACACCTTTACAGATGATGCGCCAATACAGATAAAGGTGTTACACACTAATATGCGACACGTCAACATACATGAACCTTCTGCACTCTTTATTGGTGGTGGTGATGGCGGGGTGATGAAGTGACTTTCAACATCACCACCCACACCATCACTACCCGCACTATTACCACCATCACCACCATACCCACTATTACCATCCGCACAATCACCACCATCACCATCACTACCACCACCCCTATCATCACCACCATACCCACCATCACCACCCGCGCAACCAATACCATCACCATCACCCCTACCACCCCTATCATCACCACGCACAATCACCACCACTAATCAAAGTGAAAGGTTACTATATGTGTCGCATATTAGTGTGATGGTGGTGAAGGTGAGGGGTGGTGATGATCATAGATAGGGGTGGTGATGGTGGTGATTGTGTGGATGGTGGTGATGGCGTTTGAGGATAGTTGTGGTAGAAGCCAAAGCAGTACAAGTTGAGCTGTGGGTGAAGGTATTCTTGTTGATAAAGGTGGCAGTGGTGGTAAGGCTGAGGGAATTGGTTGTGGTTTTGATGGTAGTGGTGACAGTGTTGGTGGTGATGTAACAATGGATGATACAGGGTATAGATAGTGATGATGGTGGTAGTAGTGGTGGTGGTGGTGGTGGTGATTCTGTGTCAATGTTATAATTAGGAGTAAAACATTGTGAAGACCAGACAGAAGCACATAATGTTACAGACAGAAGCACATAATGTTACAGACAGAAGCACGCAATGTTTTACAGACAGAGCACGCAATGTTATAGACAGAAGCACATAATGTTACAGACAGAAGCGCAATAAAACGCAATGTTACAGACGAAGCACATAATGTTATAGACAGAAGCACATAATGTTACAGACAGAAGCACACAATGTTACAGACAGAAGCGCAATGTTACAGACAGAAGCACATAATGTTACAGACAGAAGCACACAATGTTACAGACAGAAGCACGCAATGTTACAGACAGAAGCACACAATGTTATAGACAGAAGCACACAATGTTTCAGACAAGCACGCAATGTTACAGAAAGAAGCACGCAATGTTATAGACAGAAGCACACAATGTTACAGACAGAAGCACACAATCATATATTTTCGTCAGTTTCACCATAACTCTGGCACATCGCGCTAATTGAGGCTTGAAGGCCAAGTAATTTAATACTAATTAAATTATGGCGGGAGATCCGGGGTGTCGGTGCGTAGTGTGTGGTGTAGGGTGTGGGTGGTGTGTGGTGTAGGTGGGTGGTGGTGGTGTAGGGTGTGGGTGGTGTGTGGTGTGAGGGTGTGGAGTGTGTGGTGTGGGGAGTGTGGGTGGTGTGTGGCTGGGATGGGGTGTGGGTGGTGTGTGATGTGGGTGGGGTAGTGTGTGTGGTGTGGGTGTGGTGGTGTGTGTGGTGTGGAGTGTGGGTGGTGTGTGGTGTCGGATGTGGGTGGTGTGTGGTGTAGGTGTGGGTGGTGTGTGGTGTGGGGTGTGGGTGGTGTGTGGTGGGGTGTGGGTGGTGTGTGGCGTAGGATGGGGATGTGGGTGGTGTGTGGTGTGGGGTGGGTGGTGTGTGGTGTGGTGTGGTGTGTGTGTGGTGTGTGTGGTGTGGGGTGTGTGTGGTGTGTGGTGTGGGGTGTGGTGGTGTGTGGTGAGTGGTGTGTGGTGTGGGGTGTGGGTGGTGTGGTGTAGGGGTGTGGGTGGTGTGTGGTGTGGGGTGTGGGTGGTGTGTGGTGTAGGGTGTGGGTGGTGTGTGTGTGGGATGTGGGTGGTGTGTGTGTGTGGTGTAGTGTGGTGGTGTGTGGCGTGGGGTGTGTGTGGTGTAGGGTGTGGTGGTGTGATTTTGAGTGTGGGTGGTGTGTGGTTCGGTGTGTCTGTGTGTAGTGTGTCTGTGGTATAGGGTGTGTCTGTGGGGTGTGTGGGTGGTGTGTGGTGTGGGGTGTGGGTGGTGTGTGGTGTGGGATGTGGGTGTGTGTGGTGTGGGATGGTGTGGTGTAGGGTGTGGTGGTGTGTGGTGTGTGTGTGGGTGGTGTGTGGTGTGGGTGGTGTGTGGTGTGGGTGGTGTGTGTGTGTGAGGTTGGTGTGTGTGGTGTGTGGTATGGGTCGTGTGTGTGGTGTGGTGGTGTGTGGGTGTGGTGTGTGGTGTGGTGTGGGTGTGTGTGGTGTGTGTGTGTGGTGTGGGTGGTGTGTGGTATGGGTGGTGTGTGGTGTGGTGGTGTGTGTGTGGGTGGTGTGTGGCGTGTGGTGTGGGTGTGTGGTGTGGTGGTGTGTGGTGTAGTGTGTGTGGTGTGGGTGGTGTGCGGTGTGGGTGGTGTGTGTGTGTGTGTGTGTGGTGGTGTTGTGTGGTGTGGTGGGTGGTGTGTGGTGCACGTGTGAGTGGTGTGTAGTGTGTGGTGTTGGATTGGTGTGTGGTGTAGGGTGTGGGTGGTGTGTAGTGTGTGGTGTTGGGTGTGGTGGTGTTGTCATTTCAACATAGTGACAATGCAAAATGTAAGTTTGACTGGGGTGAATGCATGGTTGATTACAAGTTATTGATAATTTTTACAATGGTTGGGACTGGGCTGTTCTCATGGCGATTAGTTCGTGCTCGTATGGGCTGGATGCGGTTGTGGTGTCGAACAGCAATTCTCAGGGCGAGGTATCTCAGGTGGTAGAATGAGTCGGTGTCGAGGATGTGCAAGCTTCTCACAAATTTGCAGATGGTCGTGGTGATGGTCAGTGAGCCGGAGGGTCAGTGTGTTGAGCACTTCTGATATGTGGGTTGGAAGGGTAGAATAATCTTGCATGCCCTCGTTTGCACTTTTCTAGGTGTTTACGTTGTGTTGCATTTAGAGGAAGATCAGGTAGGGGAGGCATAGGTGAGCCTGAGAGATGTGAATGTTGAGTAAACACTGAGGCTCAGCGCGCAGACTCAGAGGGACTTGAGTCGGCAGAGGAGGTGGAGACGGAACTAGAGGATTTGACAACTTCACTGACGTGTGGTTTCCAATTTAGTTTGTTGTCTATGGTGACGCCTATGAGCTTGGTGGAATCTACAACCTGGAGTGCGTTGGGACCTAAAGTAATGGAAGGGGTGGGACAAAGTCGGAGGAGAGGTTGATGTGCATAACCATGGTCTTGGTATGGTTGATGGTGACGTGGTTGTTGGTGGCCCGATTTGAGGACCTGTTCAATAAATCCTGAAGGGCGGTATAGTCAGGGGCAGAATTGTTGACCCTGAGCCCCAATGGTGGAGTCGTCGACATATTTCAGCGAGCAGGGGGTTTCTCTTAGGGCATCATTGATAAGCATAAGGAATCATAGTGGTCCCATCTTGGTTGCCTTGGGGACGCCACAGATGAGTACTGAGTGGAAGTGCAGCCCTCGGAAGCGTACAGCTTGGCGTTGTTGCTGAGGAAGTTTGTAAGCCAAGGTATAAGACTTCTTCGAAACCCGGGAGTCGATGGTTTTGTTGATGATTAAATGTGGTCGACTAGGTCGAATGCCTTAGTGAGGTCAATGAAGGCGACAGCTACAGACGTTTTCGTTTCTCCAGAAGGCGGTATATGTAGTCGAGAAAGCTGACAAGACAGTGAGTGGTGGAGAAGTTCATATTACCAAATTGCTGAGGATCTACGGCTCCTGCAATATCAATAGCCAGTCGAACACAAAACTTTTCTGATTAGCTGGGTATTGGGGTGATTACAATGGGTCATGTGATTTAAGGATTGTGGGCTGGTTGACTTGGGCACTGGTGACACATAGAAGTCTTCAATCAGCTTATCTGGCTTGACTGAAAAAACATTGATGATGGAGCAGAGGGGTTTAGGCTCCGGGGAGAACTCATTGAAGAGTTTCATTGGTAAGTCAATGGGAGTGGTGGAAGTTTCTTTAGTTTGTCCAGACGTTTTGCTAGCTCAAATTCTTCTACCAAGTTAGTGGGAAAGGGGGCTGATAGGCAAGCAGGGAGATTGGTTGTGTCAAGCCGGGGGAACGTCTGGCATATAGTAGTGAAATGGTTATATGATTGCTGTGTGGTGTAGGGTGTGGGTGGTGTGTGGTGTAGGGTGTGGGTGGTAATAATAAAATTATAATAAAAATAAACGGTTTATTAATAGATTTGCAGCAGGTGGATGAAAATATACAGACTTACATTTGATTTAGACATAATGATATAATATGCATTGAATTCATTTACAGGGCTGTACAGTACATAAATCAAGAGTTGTTTATTATTGTAACAATAGATGGGATGGTGCTGTTCTTATATCTATCGGTGCGGGCTCTTATGGGCTGAATTTTTTTTGTAGTGGCTGATTGCGCGTGGTGGGCAGGGACTGCAGGTGGCAGGTGGCGGCGATGACTGCGTCGGATGTGGGATTGTGGGTGGTGTGGTGTAGGGTGTGGGTGGTGTCTGGCGTAGGGGTTGGGTGGTGTGTGGTGTAGCGTGTGGGTGGTGTGGTGTTGGGTGTGGGTGGTGTGTGGTGTAGGGGTATGGGTGGTGTGTGGTGTGTGGTGTGGGGTGTAGGTAGTGTATAGTGTAGGGTGTGTCTGTGGTGCATGGTGTGTGTTGTAGTGGTGTGGGTGATGTGCGGTGTAGGGTGGTATGGAGTGTAGGGTGTGTGTGGTGTGTGTGATGTAGGGTGTGGGTGGTGTGTGTTGTAGGGTGTGTGGTGTGGGGTGGTGTGTGGTGTGTGTTGTGGTGTGTGGGTGATGTGCGGTGTGGGGTGGTGTGTGGTGTGGGGTGGTGTGTGGGTGTAGGGGTGTGTGGTGTGGGGTGTGTGTGGTGTGTGGTGTGGGGTGTGGGTGGTGTGTGGTGTGGGGTGCAGGTGGTGTGTGTGGTGTGTGGGGTGGTGTGTGGTGTGGGGTGCGGTGGTGTGGTGTGGGGTGGTGTGTGGTGTGGGGTGGTATGTGGTGTGGGGTGTGTGTGGTGTGTGTGGTGTGGGGTGTGGGTGGTGTGTGTTGGTGGGTGTGTGGTGTGAGGGTGCAGGTGGTGTGTGGTGTGTGGGGTGGTGTGTGGTGTGTGGTGTGGGTGTGGGTTGTGTGTGGTGTGGGTGTGGGTGGTGTGTGGTGGGGTGGTGTGTGGTGTAGGGGTGTGGGTGGTATGTGGTGTGGTGCGGGTGGTGTGTGGTGTGGGGTACGGGTGGTGTGTGGTGTGGGGTGTGGGTGGTGGTGTGTGTGGTGTGGGATGGGTGGTGTGTGGTGTGGGGGAGTGTGGGTGGTGTGTGTGGGGTGGGTGGTGTGTGTTGTGGGGTGGTGTGGTGTGGGGTGTGGGTGGTGTGTGGGGTGTGGGTGGTGTGGGGTGTGGGTGGTGGGTGGTGTGGGTGGTGGGTGTGTGGTGTGAGGTGTGGGTGGTGTATGGGTGTGGGTGGTGTGTGTGTGTGGTGTGGGTGTGGGTGGTGTGGTGTGGGGTGGTGTGTGGGGTATGGTGGTGTGGGGTGGTGTGTGGTGTGTGGTGTGGGGTGGTGTGTGGGGTGCAGGTGGTGTGGGGTGTGGGTTGTGTGTGTTGTGGGGTGTGTGGTGTGTGTGGGGTGGGGTGGTGTGGTGTGGGGTGGTGTGTGTGTGTGGTGTGGGGTGTGGGTGGTGTGTGGTGTGGGGTGTGTGGTGTGTGGTGTGGTGTGTGTGTGGGGTGGTGTGTGGTGTGGGGTGTGGGTGGTGTGTTTGGTGGGTGGTGTGTGGTGTGGGGTGTGGGGTGGTGTGTGGTGTGGGGTGGTGTGTGGTGTGGGGTGTGGGTGGTGTGTGGTGTGGGGTGGTGTGTGGTGTGGGGTGGGTGGTGGGTGGTGTGTGGTGTGGGGTGGTGTGTGGGTGTGGGGTGCAGGTGTGGTGTGGGGTTTGGTGGTGTGTGTTGTAGGGATTGGTTGTGTGGTGTGGTGTGGGGTGGTGTATGGTGTGGGGTGGTGTGTGGTGTGTGGTGTGGGGTGTGGGTGGTTGTGGTGTAGGGTGTGGGTGTGTGGTGTGGGGTGTGTGGTGTGGGGTGGTGTGTGGTGTGGGGTGGTGTGTGTGGTGTGGGGTGTGGGTGGTGTGTGTTGTGGGTGGTGTGTGGGTGTGTGGGTGTGGGTGGTGTGTGGTGTGGGGGTGGTGTGGTGTGTGGTGTGGTGTGTGGTGTGTGGTGTAGGATGGTGTGTGGTGTGTGGTGTGGGGTGTGGGTGGTGTGTGGTGTGGGTGTGTGTGGTGTGGGTGGTGTGGGGTGTGGGTGGTGTGGTGGGGTGTGTGTGTGTGGTGTGGGGTGTGGTGTGTGGTGTGGGGTGGTGTGTGGTGTGGGGTGGTGTGTGTGGGGTGTGGGTGGTGTGGTGTGTGGGGTGGGGTGTGGTGTGGGGTGGTGGTTGGTGTGGGTGGTGTGTGGTGTAGGGTGGTGTGTGGTGTGGGGTGGTGTGTGGTGTGGGGTGGTGTGTGTGGGGTGTGTGGTGTAGGGTGGTGTGTGGTGTGGGGTGGTGTGTGGTGTGGGGTGGTGTGTGGTGGGGTGTGGGTGGTGTGTGGTGTGGGGTGGTGTGTGGTGTGGGGTGGTGTGTGGTGTGGGGTGTGGGTGGTGTGTGGTGTGGGGTGGTGGTGTGTGTGGTGTGGGGTGGTGTGTGGTGTAGGGTGTGGGTGGTGTGTGGTGTGGGGTGTGGGTGGTGTGTGGTGTGGGGTGGTGTGTGGTGTGGGGTGGTGTGTGGTGTGGGGTGGTGTGTGGTGTGTGTGTGGGGTGGTGTGGGGTGGTTGTGTGGTGTGGGGTGTGGGTGGTGTGTGGTGTGGGGTGGTGTGTGGTGTGGGGTGTGGTGTGTGGTGTGGGGTGGTGTGTGGTGTGTGGTGTGTGGGGTGTGGGTGGTGTGTGTGGTGTGGGGTGTGGGTGGTGTGCGGTGTGGGGTTGCGGGTGGTGGTGGTGTGGGGTGTGGGTGGTGCGTGGTGTGGGTGGTGTGTGGTGTGGGGTGTGGGTGGTGTGTGGTGTGGGGTGTGGGTGGTGTGTGGTGTGGGGTGTGGTTGTGTGTGGTGTAGAGTGGGTGGGTGTGGTGTAGAGTTGTGGTTGGTGTAGGGTGTGGGTGGTGTGTGGTGTGAGGGTGTGGGTGGTGTGTGGTGTAGGGGTGTGGTGGTGTGGTGTGGGGTGTGGGTGGTGTGTGGTGTGGGGTGGTGTGTGGTGTGTGGTGTAGGGGTGTGGGTGGTGTGTGTGTAGGGTGTGTGTGGTGTGTGGTGTGGGGTGTGGGTGGTGTGTGGGGGTTTGGGTGGTGTGTGGTGTAGGGTGTGGGTGGTGTGTGGTGTGGGGTGTGGGTGGTTGTGGTGTAGGGGTGTGTGGGTGGTGTGGGTGGTGTGTGGTGTGGGGTGGTGTGGTGTGTGGTGTAGGGGTGTGGGTGGTGTGTGGTGTGGGGTGTGGGTGGTGTGGTGTAGGGTGTGGGTGGTGTGTGGTTTGGGGTGTGGGTGGTGTGTGGTGTGGGGTGTGGGTGGTGTGTGGTGTTGGGTGTGGGTGGTGTTGGGTGTGGGTGGTGTGTGGGGTGGTGTGTGTGGTGTGGGTGTGTGGTGTGGGTGTGGTGTGTGGTGTGGGGTGGTGTGTGGTGTGGGTGGTGTGTGGTGTGGGGTGTGGGTGGTTTGTGGTGTGGGGTCTGGGTGGTGGTGTGTGGTGTGGGGTGTGGGTGGTGTGTGGTGTGGGGTGTGGTGGTGTGTGGTGTGGGGTGGGTGGTGTGTGGTGTGGGGTGTGGGTGGTGTGGTGTGGGGTGGTGTGTGGTGTGGGGTGTGGGTAGTGTGTGGGGTGTGGGTGGTGTGTGGTGTGGGGTGTGGGTGGTGTGTGGTGTGGGTGTGTGGTGTGGTCGTGGTGTGTGGTTGGGTGTGTGGGTGGGGTGTGTGTGGTGTAGGGGTGTGTGTGGTTGGTGATTGTGGGGGTGTGGGTGGTGTATGTGGTGTGAGAGTTGTGGTGTATGGTGTGGGGTGGTGTGTGGTGAGAGGTGTGTGTGTGTGGGGTGTGTGTGGTGTGTGGTGTAGGGGTGTGGGTGGTGTGGTGTGGGGTGTGGGTGGTGTGTGGTGTGGGGTGTGGGTGGTGTATGGTTTAGGATGTGGGTCGTGTGTGGTGTAGGGGTGTGTCTGTGGTGTGGGGGGTGTGTGGTGTGTGGTGAGAGGTGTGTGTGTGTGTGGGGTGTGTGTGTGGGTGTGGGGTGTGTGTGTGTGTGGTGTGGGGTGTGTGGTGTGGGGTGTGGTGTGGGGTGTGGTGGTGTGTGGTGTGTGGTGTGTGTGTGTGTGTGTGTGGTGTGGGGTGTGTGGTGTGGGGTGTAGGTGTGTGGTGTTGGTGTGGGTGGTGTGTGTTGATGTGTGTGTGTGGGGTGTGGGTGTGTGTTGGGTGTAAGTTGCGTTGCGTGTGTGTGGTGTGGGGTTTGTGGTACGGGTGTGTGGTGTGTGTGTGTGTGTGTGTGTGTGTGTGGGTGTGGTGTGTTGGTGGTATGGGCTGAGGTTTGTTTATAGTGTAGGTTGTGGGTGTGTGTGTACAGGGTGTGGGTGGTGTGGTGTGGTGTGGTGTGGTGTGTGTGTGGTGTGTGGTGTGTGTGTGTGTGTGTGTGTGCGCGCGCGTGCGAACTGGGTGGTGTAATGTATCTAGTGGCAGCACTATGTTAGTGTTCAGGTGCATGCACTGCTTGCTTCCTCTCGCTTTAAGCTACGGCCGCTGGCTAGCCCTCATGGTGAACCGGGAAGCAACCTGTGTCTTCCTCTGCCAGTACAGGGCCTCTTCACCATCAAGACTCCTGCTGTGCCTCCTCGTGACAACAAACAGTAACTGGGTGTCTCGTGAGCCAAGGCTAGACCAGCAGGGGATCTTGGAGCAGCAATGGGCACCAGAGGGACGGTACATCGGCCCACTTGCATGTGGACACGTCTTGGCGCCTACCAACTACTACTACGCTGTCCTGCAAACCAACCTTCGTAGGTGGAGCCCCGCATCAGGCAGACATGCTTACAGATCTACAGTAAGACCCCAATAGCGGTATAGGCGGAAAAGGTGACCAACATGGGAACCCAACGACTACACCAGCGTATAAAAACAATGCAAGTTGGACAGGCTACTAAGGTGAAACCCAACAAACTGGGCTATCGGCAGTCCATCGCAACTCTCCCTTTCCCCAGTCATTGCAACTACTTGCGCCATTGGATCAGGAAAAGGGAGAGCCTATTTGTGTGGTTGCAGCCTGTGCTCCTTCCTCACCACATAGATCAACTCATGTGCAGCCATCACAGAGCTCATCATACCTTTCATCATCATCAAAACCCCTATACCCCAAAAAGTCCTATGGCGACAGACGAGTGGCACGGGTACAGGACAGAGATGACTGCCGGGAGTCTCTAGTCACAACTCTGCACATGGGCGGCACAGATAAAATGGTCGTTTATGCACTGGGATCTAGGCAGTAGTGCAATCCGGTCCTGTCTGTGCGACTGAGCAGCCCTTTCGAGGAGCCACTCTGCTCACCCCACATGGAGAGGGGGCAAGAAAAGGTGCCCTAAATAAGTCTCCCTAAAAAATAAAAACCTGACTGAGCAACTGCACCCATTAAGGCCAAACTAATGCGGTCGAAAACATAATCATAATCACAGATCAAAGCAAAAACAAATTACATTAGTGTGCTGAACGCAACCTCACTATCACTAACACCTTGTTTAGGCAGGCCGACAAGTTCAAGGGTTCTTAGAATCACCCACGATCCAAACAATGGCATCTCATTAATTATATCATTGTCAGAGAAAGAGATTCCAGACGATGTACTCATCATCCAAGCCATGCGTGGCTCAGACCACTGTAACACAGGCTTCAAAACCAAGAGATTTTCAGAGAGCAGCTCAACGAGGGACTGATAAACAACCCAACAACAAACAACCAAATTCCCAGTACCGAATGGGGTCCCATCAAAGTTGTCATCACAAAAACCTGCAACGAGACCCTCGGCCAGCTAAAAAAAACCTGATATACCTTCCACAAGAGAAGAAAGTGGCAGTCCAGCGCGTACTCCACAAACTAATGGAAGATTGGTGGAAAAATATAGTGTGTGTAAATGCAAAAATTTATGGATCAACACAAGATGCATGAATTTTCCAATTCTATTAAAAATAATATGTAACTACTCATGGCGAATCTACCTAATAAAAGACGAAGAAGGCATCCTTCAGCAATGGAAAGAACACTACCATTCGTTGCTTAACCGAAAAACCAATATGGATGTTTTATCACAGAAAGTCCCTAAGCATCCAGAGCTGACCCACCTCAGCTATCCTCCATTCCTGGATGAGGTAGCTACTGCCATCAAACAGATGAAAAATAACAAATCCTCAGGGCCTGATGGAATCCCAGCCGAGGTGTATAAAGCAGGAGGACCGCTGCTTACCAGCCATCTCCATTCTCCCCTGGAGAATATATGGGAAAACGAGGAAATCCCCCAAGGTCTTAAACACGCCTCCATCATCAATATTTATAAGAACAAGGGAGACCGATCAGACGGTGCGCTACAGTTTGGATCTCGCTGCTGTCCGTAGCTGGCTTCTTCCTGAGGAGGAAAACTTCCTCCCAGAATCTCAATTTGGCTTTAGACCATCACATGGCACAACTGACATGATCTTTACTGCCCGCCAGATACAGGAAAAGTGCAGAGAACAGCGTGTTGACCTGTACATAGCCTTAATCGACCTAACCAAGGACTTCGACTCGGTCAACAGGGAAGCCCTCGGACGGACCCAGCGTCGTTTTTGCAGTCCACCAAATTTCATCGTCATTGTGAGGCAACTCCACGATGCCATGAATGGCAGTGTCCTGCACAATGACACGCAGTCTGAGTTCTTCTCCATCCTACGGTGGTAAAACAAGGATGTGTACTGGCACCAACTCTCTTTCCATTTTCTTGGCTGCCTTCCTTACTCATGCCAGTGCTAATTTAGCCGGCGGGGTGGACATCGAATACCAGATGAAGGGTCTTATCAATATAGGATGACTCCAGGAAGGAACAAAGGTGTCAGCAGCTTCCATTACTGAACTTTAGTATGCAAACGACCTCACCCTTGTCGCTCACACTGATCGTGACCTACAGGAGATCCTGAACACCTACACAGATGCGTATGCACACTTTGGCCTTGAGGTGAATGTATGTAAGACTCAGATTCTCTTTCAGCCTGCCCCTGGTTCAGCCACACCTCCACCATCCATTCAGCTTAACGGTACTACCCTCTCTAATGTTACCCATTTTCGGTATCTTGGCTCCCAACTGTCCACCACTGAGGACATCGATGAAGAGATTCAACATCGGGTCAGATGTGCATCTCAAGCCTTTGGCAGACTACGTACCCGTGTCTTCAGGTGTAGGGAGCTAAAATTATCTACAAAGTTACATGTATATCGAGCAGTGGTCCTCCCCACCCGGTTATATGGCAGCGAGACATTGGTCACATACAGGAGGTACTTCAAGGCACTTGAAAACTTTCACCAACGTATCTATGTTCCATCCTCCGAGTTCGCTGGGAAGATAAGAGAACAACTGCCAGCATCCTTGCTGACACCAACTGTAGGAGCATCGAAGCTATTATTATCCATGAACAACTACATTGGACTGGCCAAGTTACCCGCATGGACGACAGGAGACTGCCAAAGCAGCTACGTTACAGTCACCTAACGAATAGTAAACGTAACGCCGGAGGGCAATTGAAAAAGTATAGGGATAGTCTTAAGACACACCCGAAAAAGTGCCAAATCGACCCCCTCACCTGGGAGTCGATTACTCCACATCGTAACGCTCGAGGAGCACCACACGAGAAGTTGTCAATACTTTCGAGTTAGTCCGCCTGCATAACGAGGAAGACAAGTGCAAATGCCGGAAAGACGCTGCCGCCGCTCCTCCCACACTCGATGCAGCCCTCCACATGTGCCACGAATGTGGACGACCATGTGGGTCCCGTATCGGCCTCTTTAGTCACCTCAAACCTCACCAACCTAGGTGACATCCCTAATAACTCATATCATTGAATGATAGCTGGATGATCGTCATACTCGATTCCGAGTGACAGGAAAGTATTAGTGTGGTGTAGAGTGCGTGTGGTGTAGAGTGTGTGTGGTGTAGTGTGTGTGTGTTGGGGAGAGGGTGTCAGGTGTGGATGTGTGGTGTGTGGGGGGGGTCGTGTCAGGTGCGGATGTGTGGTGTAGTATGTGGTGTGTGGTGTAGGGAGTGGTGGTTGTGGTGGGTATGTGTGTGGTGTTGGGTGTGGATGGGTGTGTGGTGTACGGTATGGGTGTGTGTGTGTGTGTGTGGTGTAGCGTGTGGGTGGTTTTTGTGGGTGTAGGGTGCAGGTGGTTGTGGTGGGTGTACAGTGTGGGTGGTTGTGGTGGGTGCGGGGTGCATATACAGTGGGTGTGTAGTGTAGGGTACGGATGGGTGTCCGGTGTAGGCTGTTGGTGTGTGTGTGGTGTGTAAGGTGCGGGTGGTTGTGGTAGGTGTTAGGTGAAAGTAATTGTGGTAGGTGTTAGGTGAGGGTGGTTGTGGTAGGTGTAAGATAAGGGTGATTGTGGTAGGTGTAAGGTGAAGGTGATTGTAATAGTTTTAAGGTGATGGTGGTTGTGGTAGGTGATAGATGGTGGTGGCTGTATTAGGTAATAGGTGACGGTGGAATGCTCAGCATGCTCACCTCGCAGGCGAGTGGTCTCGGGTTCGCTCTCCGGGCAACGTGAAACTATGGGCAAGTTTCTTTACGTCATTTGCCTCTTGTCTACCCAGCGGTAATTGAGGACCTGGATGTTAATTGAGTTACGGATCGTGTTCCGGGGTAATGGTCAACCAGTACAGTTGACGAGTTGTCCTGTCTTCTCGGACTATTCCTTGACACTCGTTAACTAAAGGTGTGGTTGTTGTGTTGACGACAGCTTCTACACTTTCGACAAATTCACGCCTAGGTGACCCTAGGGCCGTATCCTCGTACGAGGGCAACCATTATTATTACCGTGATGGGTGTATTTAACCATTTATGAGACAAGAATCAACATAATTTATTTTTTATTAATCTAAATTTTAAGTTGACGTACTGACCAAACTCGGCTATTGTTCAAATAATATGTATACACCTGTGTCCTGTTGTATCCCACGCGAAGAGAGATTCCTGTACATCAAGTGTGCATAACAAATTTTTTTATCTCCTGAGTGGAAAAATAACACGTATCATTGAGGTGCGAATATCTCTGCCTTACAAGGGCTACAGCAGCACCGTATATTTGTACACCCACCTCTCCAGGCAGGTGTCAGCAGCACCGTATGTTGTACCCACCTCTCCAGGCAGGTGTCAGCAGCACCGTATGTTGCACCACCTCTCCAGGCAGGTGTCAGCAGCACCGTATGTTGTACACCCCTCTCAGGCAGGTGTCAGCAGCACCGTATGTTGTACACCCACCTCTGCGGTGTCAGCGCACCGTATGTACCACCTCTCCAGGCAGTGTCAGCAGCACCGTATGTTGTACACCCACCTCTCCAGGCAGGTGTCAGCAGCACCGTATGTTGTACCACCACCTCTCCAGGCAGGTGTCAGCAGCACCGTATGTTGTACACCCACCTCTCCAGGCAGGTGTCAGCAGCACCGTATGTTGTACACCCACCTCTCCAGGCAGGTGTCACGGCAGGTGCTGAGTGGTGTACAATGAACAAACCACTACATCATTTATTTTACTTTGTGTCTATGTTTGCTTTCTATGCGTCTCTTATTCTCCTTAAACAGTAAACACATTTGAGAGTCTACGGACCATTGTAGAGATGATCTTCTGGCAGAGGAGGGATGCTTGGGGTGGGGAAGGTCGCTGACGCAGCAACAGTTGGAGAGGTCCAGTGTTTATTGTGTGGCTGTGATGATCATGAGGGTGATGACCTCACACCGTCACCATCCACACCACCATTATAACATGTCGTGATGACCTTGATGATAATGACCTCACACAGTCATCATCACCACCACCATTATAACATGTCGTGATGACCTTGATGATAATGACCTCACACTGTCATCATTACCACCACCATTATAACATATCGTAATGACCGTGATGGTGATGACCTCACTGCCACCATTGTAAAAGCCTGGCTTGTGGGATATAAATCCCTTGCCAGCCTAATCAGGATCTTATAAAAGGAAAGTCAAGAACCATGGGTTTCCAAGGGGTAACAAACAACCGTTAGAGATTGACATCTCTTTACTACGAAAATAATCACAATAATTTAACTCTGACACCACTCACACAAATATTAAATAAACAGCACTGGAGTCAAACAATTACTTAAACAAAACAACCAATACAACAAAGAACAGGCTTCCTACGGCTGTAGATGAATCTTCCTCCTACCCAGCACCGTGGAATGTTCTGGTGACGCTGTGATACGTTCTCAGTGGGAAGGTCCAGGGCAGCTTCTTCACTTGGCGCCGGCGTTGGTGGGCGATGTCTTGCCACACAGGAGAGTCGCCAGGGCACGAACGGTGGATAGGGCGTGGAGGAAGTGGCGATCATGTGGCAGCCACGGCAGTAGTTGGAGTAGGTGTTCAGAGTTGACAGCCAAATAGTGAAGGACAGAGGGAATCAGCCCAGGAACCTCAGATGAGTACACAACCAGAGTTGGAATCGACGGCTGGAAAGTGTTTGGTGTGTGACGAGGCAACAGCGACCTTCTTACCTCCTCTACCCCCCTAGTGTGGCGGCGAACAAGCAAATGAGCGGCGGACAACCATCCTGCTCGTTACAGCCCTTACAACCATCCCCCCGATTATAACATATCGTGATGACCTTGATGATAATAACCTCACATTGTCATCATCACCACCACCATTATAATAAGTGGTGAAGACGGTGATGATGACCTCGCATTGTCATCATCACCACCACCATTATAATAAGTGGTGAAGACGGCGAAGACGGTGATGATGATGACCTCGCATTGTCATCATCACCACCAATATAATAAGTGGTGAAGACGGTGAAGACGGTGATGATGATGACCTCGCATTGTCATCACACCACCATTATAATAAGTGGTAAGACGGTGAAGACGGTGATGATGACCTCGATTGTCATCATCACCACCACCATTATAATAAGTGGTGAAGACGGTGATGATGATGACCTCACATTCTCCACACCGTTATAACAGGTGGTGATGTCCCATGATGATAATATTTAATGGTGGTGATGACCGTGATGATGACCTCCTGTCATCATTCCACCATTATAACATATCGTAATGACCGTGATGATGATGATGATGATGACACCTGTCACCATCACCACCACCATTATAATAGGTGGTGACCGTGATGATGATGACCTCACTGTCATCACCACCACCATTATAATAGGTGGTGATGACCGATGATGATGGAACCTCACACTGTCATCATTACCACCATTATAACATATCGTAATGACCGTGATGATGATGATAATGACCCCACACTGTCAATCACCACCACCATTATAATAAGTGGTGACGACCGTGATGATGATGACCTCACTGTCATCACCACCACCATTATAATAGGTGGTGATGACCGTGATGATGATGACCTCACACTGTCATCATTACCACCATTATAACATATCGTAATGACCGTGATGATGATGATGACCACACTGTCACCATCACCACCACCATTATAACATATCGTAATGACCGTGATGATGACCACACACTGTCACCATCACCACCACCATTATAACATATCGTGATGACCGTGATGATGATGATGATGACCTACACTGTCACCATCACCACCACCATTATAACATATCGTAATGACCGTGATGATGATGATGATGATGACCTCACACTCATCATCACCACCACCATTATAACATATCGTGATGACTGTGATGATGATGACCACACTGTCACCATCACCACCACCATTATAACATATCGTGATGACCGTATTGATGATGATGATGATGACCTCACACTCACCATCACCACCACCATTATAACATATCGTGATGACCGTGATGATGATGATGATGACCACACACTGTCACCATCACCACCACCATTATAACATATCGTGATGACCGTGATGATGATATGATGACCACACACTGTCACCATCACCACCACCATTATAATAGGTGGTGACCGATGACACAGGGAGAGAGTTGCCCCAACTGAGAGAGAGAAAAGTGAGTGATTAAAGTCATTACCTCCAGGTGAATGTGTCAATAACCCCCTGGTTGGAACCTCTCTCAAGTCTTGGCCACACCCCCTCTTACTGCCACGCCCATTCGCCCTATTACTGCCACGCCCACACTCGCCCTCTTACTGCCACGCCCACATTCGCCCTCAAGTACTGCCACGCCCACATTCGCCCTATTACTGCCACGCCCACACTGGCCCTCCTACTGCTACGCCCACATTCGCCCTCTTACCGCCACGCTTACACCCTCCATCCTAATGCCACGCCCACACCCGCCAAAAACTACCACGCCCACATCCGCCTTCTTAGAGCCACGCCCTCTTACTGCCACGCCCACATCCTCCCCACACACACCCAGACCCTCCTTACAGACAGGTACTCTCACATCACCACGGGTACACACACAGGGGTCCTAGAAATTACGGGTCAGAGTTTGTGTTTTTGGCACTGACTTACGAGACTGACGCTTAACACAACACCTCCCCATGTCCTCCAGACTGACGTTAACACAACACCTCCCCATGTCCTCCAGACTGACGTTAACACAACACCTTCCCATGTCCTCCAGACTGACGTTAACACAACACCTCCCTTGTCCTCCAGACTGACGTGAACACAACACCTCCCCATGTCCTCCAGACTGACGTGAACACAACACCTCCCCTATGTCCTCCAGACTGACGTTAACACAACATCTCCTCCATGTCCTCCAGACTGACGTTAACACCACATCTCTCCATGTCCTCCAGACTGACGTTCACAACACCTCCCTTGTCCTCCAGACGTGAACACAACACCTCCTGTCCTCCCAGACTGACTGAACAAACACCTCCCCATTCCTCCAGGCGTTAATACAACACCTCCCCATGTCCACTGACGTTAACACAAACCCACCATCCCCCTCCAGACTGACGTTAACACAACCTTTGCCCATTCCCTAGAAAGACGAAGTGCGGGGAGATATGATAGAAGTATTTAAGTGGGTGAAAGGAATATATAAGAGATATAGATAAAGTTCTTATAATATCTGAGCTGGATAGGACTCGGAGCAACGGATTTAAGTTGGATAAGTTTAGGTTTAGGAGGAGATAGGAAGAAACTGGTTCTAGAGTTGGTGGGGAACAAGCACTTTGTAGTAAGTGCTGGAATTCTGGAAAGTTTCAAGAAGGCTAGATAGATTCATGGATGATAGAGAGTGGTAGTAACTCTCTGATGAGCTGCTGCACAGGCCAACCGGCTATGCAGACTCCCTATTTTCTTATGTTCTTATGTCCTCCAGACTGACGTTAACACAACACCTTCCCATGTCCTCCGGACTGACGTTAACAACACCTCCCTTGTCTCAGATTGACGTTAACACATTATATCTTCCCAGATGACGTTACAACCCTTCCATTTATGTCCTCCGGACTGACGTTAACACAACACCTTCCCTTGTCCTAAAGATTGACGTTAACACAACACCTTCCCTATCCTCCAGACTGACGTTAACACAACACCGTCCACGTCCTCCGGACTGATGCCAACTTCTACATATCCACTCAAGACTGACGTTAAATATAACTATGAACATGGCGACGTTTCATGTTACTAATAACTTTTTATAATCATGTTAATTACTGGTGCAGACTCTGTTACTTATTACTGTTATTATCTATGCTCACGTTATATAAGACTTCACCACCCCGTATTTTCTCGTTCATATTTCTCTCATTGGTAACACTGGATATATTTTTGTATTCTTTATATATACGTATGACATATATACTGTATATATAATCACGTCCATTTTATGTTTTTTAGTTTTAGAATAAATAAATATAATGATGTAAAAACACACAGGTACTCACAATCATGATATTTATACTGATCACTCTCGAAAATGTGTTGTGATGTGAATATAAAGCAGTATAATATCCTTCTTATACTTAAGTTGTATAAGATTTTCTTTTTCACATTATATTTACCATACAAAACAAACGTGTCAGACATAGTCACATAAAACAATTTATTTTCCGGAAACAAAGTTGGGTTTTGGGCCAATATATTGTGTTTGGCCTATAGGTGAGGTTGTAGATATATGGAGTAAGATTGACGGCACCCTTACGGGGTGATACAATATGACACGGGTGCCGAACAATTTTTAGTGGGTGTACATGCCCCAATAATAATATATAATGGTTGCCTGTCGTGTTACGAGGATGGCCCGCCCTAAGGCCATCTAGGCGTGAATTTGTTTAAGGTGTAGAAGCTGTCACCAACACAATATCTACACCCTAAGTTGACGAGTTGCATAACCCAGTGTCAAGGAATAGTCCGAGAAGACCGGACAACTCGCCAACTACACTGGCTAACCATTACCCCGGAACACGATCCGCAAATCGACTAACATACACGTTCTCAATTACTGCTGGGTAGACAGAGGCAAATGGCGTAAAGAAACTTACCCATAGTTTCACCCTGCCCAGGGATCGAACCCCGTTCCGCTCTCTTGCGAGGCGAGCATGCTGACCATTACACCACAGGTCGCCACGTACAGTCTCGTTCAAGATTCTTCGAACACTGCTAGAGAGAGCTGGCAACTCAAGGCCGTTTGCTTATAGTACGCAGTAAAAATTATGAATAAATGTAAAAGTGATCGGCGATTGATTACTTAGTTCCCCGTTGCTTAATTTACTGGTTGGGCTTTGTTGTTTCGTATTATATTATACTACATACTATAGTAAACAAACGGCTTTGAATTGCCAGCTGTCTCCAGGAGTGTTCGAAGAATCTTGAACGAGGCTGTACATGACCCTACACACACACACACCTCCTCAGTAAGTCGCCCACTCCACCAGTTTTATGTTTCTTTATTATTTGTATCACCTTCACTGCCTCTTTCTGCACTCCGCCTTCCTCAGACCTTTGAGCCTGTAATTACGCCACTCTGCCTCGTCTATACCTCCCACTCATCCACAGCTTTGACGTTAATAATACGACATAATAAGTGAGAGAACCATATACATAATGCTGGAGGGTCCATGACCTGGCGGCTCATTTGGGTTATTAAAGATACAACACGGTGAAGATTAAGCCTTCGGTTCACAAGGTGTGACTCACTGTGCTCGACCGCCTTCATTTTCTTACATTATATTTAGGCACCTATTCCCAGCAGGGTAGACTGGTGGTGCCTCGGGCGCGAGCCAACGACCCTTAGGAGAGAAGGCGAGTGCTGTATCCACTCAGCTCCTGCACCCCATTATACAAAATAAGATGATATAAACATGGCAGTCAGGGCATGATCCTTAAAGCCGTGTAGCTCTCATAAGGCCCTGGCGTGTACAAACTTCTGATCTACCAAAGCTGCCTGTGACTTTCTGCCTCACATAAGGACACAATAAATGGCGTCTTCATAATAACCTGCACATTGTAGGACCAAATATAAAAGTTAAAGTACTCTAATATAATAATGGAGTACAATAAGACACAGGTTACTCTTACAGTGAATTGATTTAATCACTTCTGTATATATACGACACTAATGAAACAATACACTACATTTCTCGTCCCGGATATTTTTACCTTCTTGCAAAACACTCATTCGTTTACACACACTAGAGGCAAACTATATTCCTCACCCCTCTTCCGGCAAGTGTAGACATATAAGGTGGGGTTAAGTAAAGGTAATATATATGTAGCACTTAGACACTCAAGGCAAGACCAACTCATAACATGGATTTAGATTTACTCGAAAATAAAAGTTGTGGGAGAGTGAAAGAACAAGATCCCAGTTACCATCATTAACGTCGACAGGTGTAGGAGTGATAATATTTGTTTGTAAAGAGGAACGTCCAATGTTTGTAAGTTCATTTTAGGTTCTAGATTTGTTTAGCATTTATATTTCTTTCTCTTGATTCCGAGGTCCATCTTGAGTCTGACATCGTTCATTGGGTAAGAATTAGCCTCGCAGCAGAAACCAAACCAAACCAAACCAAACCAAACCAAACCCTACTTACCTAACCTAACCCAACCTAACCTACCTAACCTAACCTAACTCCTAACCAAACCAAACCAAACCAAACCTACCCAAGCCCAAACCAAAACCAACCTAACCTAACCTAACCTAACAAACCAAACCAAACCAAACCCACAACTCTTCAACCCAACCTAACCCAACCTAACCAAACCAAACCAACCACCTACCTACCTAACAACCAAACCAAACCTAACCCAACCTGAACCTAACCTAACCTAACAAACCTACCTAACACAACCTTAACCCAACCAAACCCAAACCAAACCAAACCAAACCAAACCAAACCTAACCTAACCTAACCAAACCAAACCAACCAAACCAAACCAAACCAAACCAAACCTAACCTACTTACCCTCCTAACCTAACCCAACCTAACCTAACCTAACCTCTTAACCAAACCTAACCTAACCCTAGCAAATTGTTCAGACATAGGTGAAGATGCACATAGCCAGCGTAGGTTCATGACTGACACAGTTGATCCCATTATTCTCGCTCTCCTAGTGTTGTCTCTTGTATATTACGTATTATCTACTTATTTCTCTACAATATTTCTTTCTTTCTGTGTTTTCTTTCTTTTGTCTTGAATTTATCTTCTTTATTTATGGTTCTCAGTTAATGGTTTTTTTTCATCCTTTTACATTTCTCTACATTAACGTCCACATGCCTCCACGAACTGTACACCGATGGACTGTCTCTGGCAACACAACCATCTTATTAGCTTCATTTATTTTCACAGAATTTCCGCAAAACAAATTTCCTATTAGTGGCAATAATTTGAATTTCTAATAAAGGTCACCAAAACAGAGCCTCCTCCAACCTTTACCTAATGAAAACACTAAGTCTTCCCGCGCCTCGTAAAAACACATCCTATTTTTGGGGTCACGCCAAAAAAATTCTTGGTCTCCCCTCGGGCCCTGTTGAATAACACATTTGTGGTACAGGTCTTACTGGGGAGGAGAGACCCGCCTTCACAGGTGGGGAGGGGGCGGGCCTCTTGATCCTCAGGAGAGTTTTTTGATCCCGGAGGGGTATGGAGGGTGAGCCTGGGGGTTATGGGAGGTGCGTGAGCCTGAGGGGATTGGGAGGGGTGACAGATACACCAGAGGGGTTATAACCGTCACCATCCTCCACGTTCCCACTGTCTCTCTTTACTTATTGAACGTGCTGATGTTCACTGACGTAGTATATAAACAAACAAAAACGTGTGTGTGGGCACAACACAGCCCTGGGGAGTGAGGCGAGTCACCAGCTGGACACATTACTGAGGAGAGTCACCAGCTGGACATCTACTGAGGCGAGTCACCAGCTGGACACATTCTGAGGAGAGTCACCAGCTGGAGACTTACTGGGAGAGTCACCAGCTGGAGACAACAGGGAGAGTCACCAGCTGGACACATTACTGAGGAGAGTCACCAGCTGGAGACATTACTGGGAGAGTCAACAGCTGGAGACAATGCTGAGGAGAGTCACCAGCTAGAGACATTACTGAGGAGAGTCACCAGCTGGAGACATTACTGGGGCAAGTCACCAGCTGGAGACATTACTGAGGAGAGTCAACAGCTGGAGACATTACTGAGGAGAGTCACCAGCTGGACACATTACTGAGGCAGAGTCACCAGCTGGAGCATTACTGAGAGGAGAGTCAACAGCTGGACACATTACTGAGGAGAGTCACCAGCTGGACACATTACTGAGGCGAGTCACCAGCTGGACACATTTGAGAGTCACCAGCTGGAGACATTACTGAGGAGAGTCACCAGCTGGAGACAATGCTGGGAAGTCACCAGCTGGACACATTCTGAGGAGAGTCACCAGCTGGAGATTACTGAGGAGTCAACAGCTGGAGACAATACTGAGGAGAGTCACCAGCTAGAGACATTACTGAGGAGAGTCACCAGCTGGAGACATTGCTGAGCCAAGTCACCAGCTGGAGACATTACTGAGGAGAGTCAACAGCTGGAGACATTGCGGGAGTCACCAGCTGGAGACATTACTGGGCAAGTCACCAGCTGGAGACATACTGAGAGTCACCAGCTGGAGATATTACTGAGGCAAGTCACGCTGGAATTATGAGGCAGTCACGCTGGAGACTACTGAGGCAAGTCACCAGCTGGAGACATTACTGAGGAGAGTCACCAGCTGGAGATATTACTGAGGAGAGTCACCAGCTGGAGATATTACTGGGGGTCACCACCTGGAGACAGTACTGAGGAGAGTCACCAGCTGGAACATTCTGAGAGGAGAGTCACCAGCTGGAGACATTACTGAGGAAGTCACCAGCTGGAGCATTTGGAGAGTCACCAGCTGGAGACATTATTGAGGGAGTCACCAGCTGGAGCATTACTGAGGAGTCACCAGCTGGAGACAGTACTGAGGAGAGTCACCAGCTGGAGACATTACTGAGGAGTCACCAGCTGGAGACTACTGAGGCAAGTCACCAGCTGGAGACATTACTGAGGAGAGTCACCAGCTGGAGACATTACTGAGGAAGTCACCATGGAGACATTACTGGAGGCAAATCACCAGCTGGAGACTACTGAGGAGAGTCACCAGCTGGGCTGGGAGAGCCAGCTGGAACTTACTGAGGCAAGTCACCAGCTGGAGACATTACTGAGGAGAGTCACCAGCTGGAGACATACTGAGGAGAGTCCAGCTGAGACATTACTGAGAAGTCACCAGCTGGAGACATTACTGAGGAGTCACCAGCTGGAGATATTACTGAGGAGAGTCACCACCTGGAGACATTAATAGGAGAGTCGCCTGGAGACATTACTGAGAGTCACCACCGGGTGAGGAGAGTCACCAGCTGGAGACATTACTGGGAGAGTCACCAGCTGGAGACTTCTGAGGAGAGTCACCACCTGGAGACATTACTGGGAGGTCACCAGCTGGAGACATTACTGGGAGTCACCACGAGACATTACTGAGGAGGCTGGACATTACTGAGAGTCACAGATGGAGACATGAGGAGAGTCCACGAGAATTACTGGGAGAGTCCCAGCTGGAGACATTACTGAGGAGAGTCACCAGATGGAGACATTACTGAGGAAGTCCCAGGGGGCCTTAGAGAGTCACCGGGGCATTGTGAGGAGAGTCACCAGCAGGAGACATTCTGAGGGAGTCACCAGCTGGAGACATTACTGAGGAGGGGATCACCAGCTGGAGACATTACTGAGGAGAGTCACCAGATGGAGACATTAGAGGAGAGCCCAGCAGGAGACATTACTGAGGAGAGTCACCAGAGACATTGAGGAGAGTCACCAGCTGGAGACATTACTGAGGAGAGTCACCAGATGGAGACATTACTGAGAGTCACCAGCAGGAGACATTACTGAGGAGAGTCACCAGCTGGAGACATTACTGAGGAGATTCACCAGCTGGAGACATTGAGAGAGTCACCACAGACATTACTGAGGAGAGTCACCAGCTGGAGACATTGGAGGAGAGTCACCAGATGGAGACATTACTGAGGAGTCACCAGCAGGAGACATTACTGAGGAGAGTCACCACGACATTACTGGAGGAGAGTCACCAGCTGGAGACATTACTGAGGAGAGTCACCAGATGGAGACATTACTGAGGAGAGTCACCAGCAGGAGACATTACTGAGGAGAGTCACCACGAGACATTACTGGAGGAGAGTCACCAGCTGACATTACTGAGGAGAGTCACCAGATGGAGACATTACTGAGGAGAGTCACCAGCAGGAGACATTACTGAGGAGAGTCACCACGAGACATTACTGAGGAGAGTCACCAGCTGGAGACATTACTGAGGAGAGTCACCAGATGGAGACATTACTGAGGAGAGTCACCAGCAGGAGACATTATTGAGGAGAGTCACCAGCGGAGATTACTGAGGATTCACCAGCTGGAGACATATGAGGAGAGTCACCAGCTGGAGAATTACTGAGGAGAGTCACCAGATGGAGACATTACTGAGAGTCACCAGCAGGAGACATTGAGGAGAGTCACCAGCAGGAGACATTACTGAGGAGAGTCACCAGCTGGAGACATTACTG
The DNA here is from genome assembly GCF_018991925.1 of Homarus americanus. NCBI lineage: Eukaryota > Metazoa > Arthropoda > Malacostraca > Decapoda > Nephropidae > Homarus > Homarus americanus. The sequence goes on along the minus strand of NW_024746541.1, from coordinate 2,861,269 downwards.
AGGAGAGTCACCAGATGGAGACATTGCTGAGGAGAGTCACCAGATGGAGACATTACTGAGGAGAGTCACCAGCAGGAGACATTACTGAGGAGAGTCATGGAAGATATTACTGAGGAGTCACCAGCTGGAGACATTACTGAGGAGAGTCACCAGCTGGAGACAATATTGAGGAGAGCAGCAGCTGAGACATAACGAGGAGAGTCACCAGCAGGAGACATTACTGAGGGGAGTCAGCAGCTGGAGACATTGCGGAGAGAGTCACCAGCAGGAGACATTACTGAGGAGAGTCACCAGCTGAAGATATTACTGAGGAGTCACCAGCTGGAGACATTACTGAGGAGAGTCATCACCTGGAGACATTACTGAGGAGAGTCACAGCTGGAGACATTACTGAGGAGAGTCACCAGCTGGAGACATCACTGAGGAGAGTCACCAGCTGAAGATATTACTGAGAGAGTCACCAGCTGGAGACACTACTGAGGCGTCACCAGCTGAAGATATTATTGAGGAGATCACCAGCTGGAGACATTACTGAGAGTCACCAGCTGGAGACATTACTGAGGAGAGTCACCACCTGAGTCAGTAGTAAGGAGAGTCACCAGCTGGAGACATTACTGAGGCGAGTCACCAGCTGAAGATATTACTGAGGAGAGTCACCAGCTGGAGACATTACTGAGGAGAGTCACCAGCTGGAGACATTACTGAGGAGAGTCACCACCTGGAGTCAGTAGTAAGGAGAGTCACCAGCTGAGACATTACTGAGGAGAGTCACCAGCTGGAGACATTACTGAGGAGAGTCACCAGCTGGAGACATTAACTCACAAAATGTAATAATCCTTCCTTGCTGGACGTCAGATCCTCTTACAGTATTTTCTGGAGAAGTAAAGACTTTTTCTGGTGTTTTATCTGCAGGTGTAACTGAAGCTGCCCCGCCACCACCAGTCACAGCCTCAGCCCCTCACTATGTTTATTTTTCTTGCTTCTGTTTTGAGAGGAAGACTGAGACACATTTTGTGACACAGTATCCCACCAAAGGGAAGGTTTTCTGCAATAACCCTGACACAATGAAAGACCTTAAAGCAAATATTTATCAGGAAATTGTAGCCATTCAAGAAGACATGTTACAACTGCCAGCCAGTGACTCATCCGGCATAACAAATACTGTTTCCTTAAAATTTGACTCTTAGGGGATTTCATTCACAATATTTCCCAGTATCTCTAGGTAGGATGACTCACTATGGTGTATCAGCACCACCATCACCGCGTAGCATAAGGACATAAAGAGTGAAGGCAGCTAATGTACTGGATCAAGGGACCCAGCTCTCCTCCACACCTCTTCAGTATCATTCACGTATCTGTCCTTCCTAAGTTAAAAGGTCTCTAGTTTGCGAGTACAGCCAGTGTTCCCTCAAGGTCTGATAGTTTATATAAGGTATTTGTACCACCTTTATTGACCCCGTCTTCCATATAAACACTCTGATCACATCGCGCCTCACTCTTCATCTCTCAAGTGAATGCAAATTAGTTGTTTTAAATCTGTATATACAGTATTTTGGAAGGTTCTTAATGGCCGGGATTATCTGTCAACTTCACTTGAATACTATACCTCACAGTGAGGTATAGTGGCCCCAGCGTCACCAAGCAATAAATCTTCAGCTTCGATACAGCAAAAACGAACAGAAGAGACGAACCTTAGTCAACAAGACACTATCACAGTGTCCACCAGGGCTACACAGGACACTCTCACAGCGTCCACCAGGGCGACACAGGATACTCTCACAGCGTCCACCTGGGCTACACAGGACACTCTCACAGCGTCCACCAGGGCTACACAGGACACTCTCACAGCGTCCATCAGGGCTAAACAGCGAGGTGTTGACGCACATACAGGCAACAGATAGTAAGTAAAGAGTTCACGGACAGTATAAAGGATGTGTCTGTTAGCCATAACACACAATAAATCACAAAACAATGTGTAATTTACATTCTGTACACCTTATTCACTGTGAGTTTAACATAAGACAAGCTCGGTACTAATTGGTTGGCTGTATCTAGTGTGCAATGCAACGTTCGTCGACAGGAACATGCTCCCCTCATCTCCATATTACATCGCTCATTACTGATTATGAATCGTCCTGCTGTGTGAGGGCCGGGGAGACACCGCTGTTTAGATATCAGAATTAGACAATACAAACAGTAATAAAGTTAGGTATCATTAATACGTCAGTATAACAGAACATTAGTATACCCCGGTATGCATGGCGTCGGACGGTTCACTATTTTGTTGAGGAACTTCCTGATGTGAGTTAGTTTTATATCACAAAGATCACCTCGACTACTTCCTAAATCACACAGGAGGTGAGACAGGTCATGTAAGATGGTGAGCACGCCAAGGAGGGTCATGTGTGGCGGGGCTGATCACTAAGGTTGCTTGCCAATATTTTCATCATTTGTATTATGTCACAACAAGAGTATGGAGATTTAAAATATTGTTTGGTATTGACACGGCCTCTGGGGGGTTGTTGTACACGTGTGGGAGCTCTGGTGTACTATGAGACTCAACATGTCCACACTATTATGTGTACACTATTGTACTTTACAATAAGTATATGTAGGCTAATACTACAAGTATCATTGAGTGGCTCAATGAGTGGCTCATTAAGAGGCTCAGTGAGTGGCTCAGTGAGTGACTCAGTGAGTGTGCAAGCCAGTCAGTGTCTACAAATCCCTCACCTTGACTATCAAACTCATTTTAACTATCAAACTTGTCATCCTGAACCAACACACCCTACACCGTGGACCAACACACCCTACACCAATACACCCTACACCAACACACTCTAGGAACACCTCACCCTAGGACTAACACACTCTAGGAACACCTCACCCTACACTAGGTCACGCTCCTCCAACATTAAAGTAAAATACGATGCCGTTGATTACAATGCTCGTTGAATCATGTAAATATTTATTGCACTGTAAACAATTCTATATATTTGGAGGTGTTATTCGGGGCAGCAGAAGACTCTCCAGGTCACACCGCGCGCTGTGATCATGTGTTCTAGAGCCAATACCTTGCCCGTGGAAAGTGTTTGTAATTAAGTCCTGTTTACATTGTTTGATCTGAAATGTATTGTTTCACTGTTGTTGTATTTTCATAAAAAATATTGATAACGAACATATAGACAAAGACAGATACACACATACATATACACATCCATATTCACACACACACACACACACACACACACACACACACACACACACACACACACACACACACAAGGTGTACCCTACGACCTAAAAACACAGTCATAATAAAGTCTGAATAATACTCTTGTAAAATGAAGGAGGAATTGTTTGTATTAATTACTCGTGATCATCCTTGAGGTGAACCCAACTGAACGTCACATCTGTACACCACCACCACAGGCCTTATCGTTCTACATACTCCACATACATATTTACTCATAATGTACTATGAATTTTTATGACATTATACTAACGTATTGAACCTCATATTTCGGCTCTACCGGACACACAATCCCGCCAAAACATAAATAAATAGGCTATATAATTAAATAATACAATTAAAAATACACAAAAGAAAAATTTATAAATGCAATGGGGATTTTTTCAACGTTGAAAATTAAATACATTTATATATAAAGGAACTAACTTCAGAACCAATGGTATAATTCCCAAGCCTTTTGAACGCCGGTAATCATACGGTCTCTTTTACCGCCGGACAAAGACCAGACTTTTAACTTAGTTATTTCTTTTATACTTTTCATTACGCGACTTTCATGTTTATTTTTACTTGCAACCTTCATGAATAACGTAACCATTAGCTTCTATTCACCGGCCTTGAGGATGATAGAAGCCTGGAGTTTACTGCCTTTTATTAACTTAATTAAAAGAGACCATAGGTAGGCTCAGCCACGTCTACCTGTACGACACACATCCATGCCCTTTATCTGCCTCTGTGGTTTTATTGAGATTTATCTTGTCCACGTTTCCATTGTGATATATATATATATATATATATATATATATATATATATATATATATATATATATATATATACTGGTGCAGTAAGACACAGCCTGGTGGGTAAGGATAAGCCCACGTTATACTGTGGTGCTCACAGCGTCAACCCTTAATACCCCACACCGGTGTAAAGTCTTTACTACCACGCATTAAACTGTACACCTCCCGTACACTACACTGAGGATCTCACTTTATTATTTTCCCGAAATGGAAAACTGTAAACACATCTAACTGGTTTATTTAAGCTCAATCATGGTGGCCAATATGGCCACTATTATATTTTGATGTCTCTTGTCCTTAATCAGAGAAAAATAATGTTTTTATTTTTATTTTTTGTTGCCTCAGCACAAGAGGAACAAGTTGTGGTATAGGTAAATTTGGTAGTTTGATACACAAGCGACACATGAAAAGTGGAATTCGGATCCCAAAGACTTTTATCAGTGCAGAAGAAGTTAGCGTGACTGGCACTGCACTTGACAGCCTTTACTTTCCCAAACTGTAAAATTAGGTACCAAATCACAGCTCAGTAGACTGGATATGCCACGGGAACGAACCAGCAACCCTTAGAACAGGAAGCAACACAATGTATCCATCCCTGAGCTACACACGAAATATACCTTAGGTGGTGGACCTGTCACACAACAACCACAGCCAAGTTGGTAATACTAAACTTAGAGAGTTAGATGGCAGCACTAACACAACAAGGACAGCTAAGATGGCAGCACTAACACAACAAGGACAGCTAAGATGGCAGCACTAACACAACAAGGACAGCTAAGATGGCAGCACTAACACAACAAGGACAGCTAAGATGGCAGCACTAACACATAAGGACAGCTAAGATGGCAGCACTATTCTTAAAGGACAGCTAAGATGGCAGCACTAACACAACAAGGACAGCTAAGATGACAGCACTAACTAAATAGGACAGCTAAGATGGCAGCACTAACACAACAAGGACAGCTAAGATGGCAGCACTAATACAACAGACAGCTAAGATGGCAGCGCTAACACAACAAGGACAGCAGATGGCAGCACTAACCTAAATAGGACAGCTAAGATGGCAGCATAACACAACAAGGACAGCTAAGATGGCAGCACTAACACAACAAGGACAGCTAAGATGGCAGCACTAACACAACAAGGACAGCTAAGATGGCGGCGCTAACACAACAAGGACGGCTAAGATGGCAGCACTAACGCAACAAGACAGCTAAGATGGCAGCACTAACACAACAAGGACTAAGATGGCAGCGCAACACAACAAGGACAGCTAAGATGGCAGCGCTAACACAACAAGGCAGCTAAGATGGCAGCACTAACACAACAAGGACAGCTAAGATGGCAGCACTAACACAACAAGGACAGCTAAGATGGCAGCACTAACACAAATAGGACAGCTAAGATGGCAGCACTAACACAACAAGGACAGCTAAGATAGCAGCACTAAAACAACAAGGACAGCTAAGATGGCAGCACTAACACAACAAGGACAGCTAAGATGGCAGCACTAACACAACAAGGACAGCTAAGATGGCAGCACTAAAACAACAAGGACAGCTAAGATGGCAGCGCTAACACAACAAGGACAGCTAAGATGGCAGCACTAACACAAAAAGGACAGCTAAGATAGCAGCACTAACACAATAAGGACAGCTAAGATAGCAGCACTAACACAACAAGGACAGCTAAAATGGCAGCACTAATACAACTAGGACAGCTAAGATGGAAGCACTAACACAACAAGGACAGCTAAGATGGCAGCACTAACAAAACAAGGACGGCTAAGATGGCAGCACTAACACAAGAAGGACTAAGATGACAGCACTAACACAACAAGGACAGCTAAGACGGCAGCACTAACACAAGAAGGATTAAGATGAGAGCACTAACACAACAAGGACAGCTAAGACGGCAGCACTAACACAACTAGGGCAGCTAAGATGGGAGTACTACAACAATAAGGACAGCTAAGATGGGAGTACTATCACAATAAGGACAGCTAAGATAGCAGCACTAATACAACAAGGACAGCTAAAATGGCAGCACTAACACAACAAGGACAGCTAAGATGGCAGCACTAACACAAATAGGACAGCTAAGATGGGAGTACTAACACAATAAGGACAGCTAAGATGGCAGCACTATGACAAGGACAGCTAAGATGGCATCACGAAAACAAGAAGGACAGCTAAGATGGCAGCACTAACACAACACGGACAGGTAAGATGGCAGCACTAACACAACAAGAGCAGTTAGGATGGGAGTACGAATACAACAAGGACAGCTAAGATGGCAGCACTAGCACAGCAAGGACAGCTTAGATGGCAGCACTAACACAAATAGGACAGCTAAGATGGGAGAACTCCCACAATAAGGACAGCTACAGAGGCAGCACTAACACAACAAGGTCAGCTAAGATGGCAGCACTAACACAACAAGGGCAGCTAAGATGGAAGTACTAACACAACAGGGACAGCTAAGATGGCAGCACTAACACAAGAAGGACAGCTAAGATGGCAATACTAACACAACAAGGGCAGCTAAGATGGGAGAACTACCACAATAAGGACAGCTAAGATGACAGCACTAACACAACAAGGACAGCTACAGAGGCAGCACTAACACAACAAGGACAGCTAAGATGGCAGCACTAACACAACAAGGTCAGCTAAGATGGCAGCACTAACACAACAAGGGCAGCTAAGAGCTAACACAACAGGTCAGCTAAGATGGCAGCACTAACACAACAAAGAACTGGCTAAGATGGAAGTACTAACCTGTAAGGACAGCTAAGATGGCGGCACTAACTGTAAGGACAGCTTAGATGACAGCACTAACCTAACAAGGACAATAAGATGGCAGCAATAGCACAATGGGACAGCTAAGATGGCAGCATTAACATAACAAGGACAGCCTAAGATAGCGCTGCTTCGTCGGACAGCTAAGATGGCAGCACACTGCTTACAACAAGGACAGCTAAGATGGCAGCACTAACACACAAGGACAGCTAAGATGGCAGCACTGGCACAGCAAGGACGAAAGCAGATGACAGCACTAACATAAGGACAGCGAAGATGGCGACACTAACACAACAAGGACAGCTAAGATGGCAGCACTAACTAACAGGACAGCTAAGATGGCAGCACTAACACAACAAGGACAGCTAAGATGGCAGCACTAACACAAATAGGACGGCTAAAAGATGGCAGCACTAACACAACAAGGACAGCTAAGATGGCAGCACTAACACAACAAGGAGAGCTAAGATGGCAGCACTAGCACAGCAAGGACAGCTAAGATGGCAGCACTAACACAACAAGGACAGCGAAGTTGGCAGTGCTAACACAACAAGGGCAGCTAAGATGGAGAGCTAAGATGGCAGCACTAGCACAGCAAGGACAGCTAAGATGGCAGCACTAACACAACAAGGACAGCGAAGTTGGCAGTGCTAACACAACAAGGACAGCATAAGATGGCAAGCATGGCACACTAACACACTAACACAACAAGGACAGCTAAGATGGCAGCACTAACACAACAGCACTAACACAACAAGGACAGCTAAGATGGCAGCACTAACACAACAAGGACAGCTAAGATGGCAGCACTAACACAACAAGGACAGCTAAGATGGCAGCACTAACACAACAAGGACAGCTGGACTCCTCTGTTGAAATAAATACTTTTGTTCGAAACACCGATACACATGAACCACTAATACCTCCCTTCGTTCGCCTCCATTACTTTTCACCTTTGACCTCCACAAAATCTACACAATAGCAAATATTAAAAATTTCTCTGTATTTGTCAGTGAAGATTTCCAGACAACAGCTTAAAGAAGAGCGAGTCTATATTGACTAAAATATAGAGGAATGCCTAGCAAAAATATATTATAATATTGTGTCAATATGTAACCTTTAATTTTGCTTAGGGATGAATAATTAAAAAAATTCAAATAATTATTATGTGTTGTGTGGAGTTTCACAATAGTGTATCATTGTTAAAAATGCAAAAGGTTTGGGCCAAACTGTGCTTCACCATTGGCACTAATAATAAAACAAGAATTTTAATTAGAAAATAACTAATTATTTATGAAAATGTAGTAAAAGTCAATGCGTTTTGTCCGGTACGTGTCCACAAAGTTTCAAAGCGATCGTTGCAGGAAAAAAAATAAAGACGTGTGACTGTAATAATTCTTGAAGAGAGAAAAGGGGTTAAAACAATACAGTCCACTGTATATTCTATCAAGATGAGACAGTGTCCTTGATGCCAGCAAATCTATTAATTACAGCACATCCGCCTTTCCCTATACACACATTAAAAAACACAAGAGGCCAGCGACAAATGTTGGTAATAGGATGGACACAGAGTTTTGGTACACCTTAATCAATTTTCCTAAACATCACCAGAGACACTTAATAAAAAAGACCATCACACGTTTTTCTCCATCTAGGAAAATAATAAAGTCATAGTAACAATACCATAATAATACATAACATTACATTTCACCAATTGTTGCAGACCATTATTCACACCATCATTTCCTCTCACACAAGTTACAAATTTTACAAGTTTTGTTATAAGACTCAAGAGCATTCAGTAGTTTACCCAAAAAACAATCAAGCTCTAAAACTTTATCATAATTCTCTTTCTTAACTCATGAATGTATCATGCCTGGCTTCACCTGACACTTCCTCCACAATCTGTCTCAGCTGAAACATGTAATCTCTGCCACTCTTCCTACACTCGCTAGTTGTCTCATCGGGTCACTAGCCATCCCCAGCCGACACTGCTATGGATGGTTATCGGACTTCATTTGGCAAGTGAAGGAGGTACCGGCCACATTGTCTCCTACAGTAAGTATCCAGTGTGCCTGATGGGTCACCAGGGCTAAAAATAACAAACTTTCTCTATTCCTACTCCATGTTCCTTTAATTCCTTTTTTACATAAGTTAAAGTCCAGCCTGACACCTTACAGCTATGATGACAGACCTTATCCTTATGTAACACTTAAAACTTTTTATATTTGCCTTGGAAGAGCGGGACAATTACTTCATTATCTATAACAAGATGACTCCTCCCTGTCTTCACGTCAAACACATATAACAACAGGCTTAAATAAAGCAGCGTATGTAATTATGTCCCAAATGTATTCAAGACATTGTGGTGCCATAAACATCTAGTTACCCTTCATTGTAAACATAATTACCTCTGGTTTTTCAATGATAATTAAAGGTGTACAATTATATGCTATTTTATATGTTAATAAGAAGTAGTGTGGGGGAGTGAGAGACAACCGCAACATCAGTGTGAGAGACAACCACAACATCAGTGTGAGAGACAACCGCAACATCAGTGTGAGAGACAACCGCAACATCAGTGTGAGAGACAACCACAATATCAGTGTGAGGGACAACCACAACATCAGTGTGAGGGACAACCACAACATCAGTATGAGAGACAACCTCAATATCAGTGTGAGGGACAACCACAACATCAGTGTGAGAGACAACCACAACATCAGTGTGAGAGCCAACCACAACATCAGTGTGAGAGACATGCAACAGTGTGAGAGACAACCACAACATCAGTGTGAGAGACAACCGCAACATCAGTGTGAGAGACAACCACAATATCGGTGAGGGACAACCACAACATCAGTGTGAGAGACCAACCACAACATCAGTGTGAGAGACAACCACAACATCAGTGTGAGGGACAACCGCAACATCAGTGTGAGGGACAACCGCAACATCAGTGTGAGGGACAACCACAACATCAGTGTGAGGGACAACCACAACATCAGTGCGAGGGACAACCACAACATCAGTGTGAGGGACAACCACAACATCAGTGTGAGAGCCAACCACAACATCAGTGTGAGAGGCAACCACAACATCAGTGTGAGAGACAACCCCAAAATCAGTGTGAGATGGAGTGACGCTTCACGTCTGGTCACCTTTACAAGAAATCCGTCTCTGGCGAAAAAGTTGGAGTGTTTGTGTTGCAGCATGCCTGTCTGTCTGTCTGCCTGTCTGTCTGCCTGCTTGCCTGCCAGTCTGTCTGCCTGCCTGCCTGTCTTTCTCCTGTTCTAACATTCAATCTTTCAGCCATGTAGCCAGAAAACACGGGAACGAAGCAAATAGCCAGCTTGCCAACCAATCAGCCGACCAACAAGGAAGGTAGCCTTTTGATCACTAAAATTACCTTTCCACTAAACCAAACAGCTTGCCACCAGTCCTGAGAGAGGGCTTGGCAGCCATCCAAACAGCCTGTTATCCAACTAAACAATAACCTTCAAGTCAACCAGAAATCCTATCAGACAGCCAATCATACAACGACCCAGTTACTGTAGATAGAACTGGAATCAAACAACAAGCCAGACCTTTCATCAGTTGATTACAAAGCCAGGTAGCCAGATAGTCAGTATACCAGAGTCAACCACACAGAAACACAGTCATCCAGATAACGAGATAACACTGACAACACTGGTGAGGACAACACTGGTGAGGACAACACTGGTGAGGACAACACTGGTGGAGACAATATTGGTGGAGACAATATTGGTGGAGACAATATTGTTGGAGACAATATTGCTGGAGGACAACACTGGTGGAGACAATATTGACAACACTGGTGAGGGTGAGGACAACACTGGTGAGGACAACACTGGTGAGGACAACACTGGTGGTGAGGACAACACTGGTGAGGACAACACTGGTGAGGACAACACTGGTGAGGACAACACTGGTGAGGACAACACTGGTGAGGACAACACTGGTGAGGACAACATAGGTGAGGAAAACACCAACAAGGAACAAAACTGATAAGGAAAAACACTGGACAAGTCCTACCATTAAATTAGTGTGTGTGGTGACGTAACTCAGTGTCAGTAGCTTGGTCAACTGCATTACCTGTAAAGACAAAGACAAGAATTATTTCTTGGTCATGCAGCAGAAACTTACAGTATAATGAGATAATTGTCCTCCAGCTGAGACTCCCACCCACAAGTATGGCACCACAGCCTCAGAGCCTCTGTCATAGGCAATGAAGATTTAACATTATCAAATTGGTAATATGAGCAGCATGTGGTGGTGGTGGAGGGAGGGTAGAGTGTGTGTGTGTGTGTGTGTGTGTGTGTGTGTGTGTGTAATAATAATAATTAACGGTTTCTTGAAAGAGCATGGCAGCCGGAAGGCTGAAAATATACAGTTACATAATTGGGGAATGGGTCTCTTGATTGACAAATAACATACAAGTAACATAAGTGATACAGATATGATATAATAACTAGGTGGGGAGAAGGTCATATTACACGGCATTTCAACATAGTGACTGTAAAAAAAAGGTAAGTTTGACTGGGAGTGAATACACTGGTTGATTACAAGTTATTGATAATTTTTACAATGGTTGGGACTGGGCTATTCTTATAGCGATCAGTACGTGCTCGTATGGGCTGGATGCGTTTGTGGTGTCGAACAGCAATTCGCGGACGAGGGATCTCGGGTGGTAGTGGGAGCCGGTGTCGAGGATGGTGCAGAAGCTTCTCACCAAATTTGCAGATGAGGTCGTGGTGATGGTCAAAGAGAGCCGAGAGGGTCAGTGTGTTGAACGTTTCTTGATATGTGGAGTTGGAATGGGAGAGAATAATCTTGCATGCCCTCTTTGGCACCTTTTCTAGGTGTTTACATTGTGTGGCATTTAGGGAGGAAGACCAGGCAGGGGATGCAAAGGCGAGCCTGTGAAGTATGAGTAAACACTGAGGAGCTCGGGCGCAGGAACTCCGAGGGACTTGAGTCGGCGGAGGAGGTGGAGACGGAAACTGGAGGCTTTGACAACTTCACTGACGTGTGTTTCCCAATTTAGTTTGTTATCTATAGTGACGCCGAGGAGCTTAGTGGAGTCTACAACCTGGAGTGTGTTGGGGCATAAAGTAATGGAAGGGGTGGGGCAACGTCGGAGGTGAGGTTGATGTGCCTAATCATGGTCTTGGTATGGTTGATGGTGACGTGGTTGTTGGTGGCCCAATTTTGGAGACTGTTCAATAAATCCTGGAGGGCGGTATATTCGGGAGCCGAGTTGTTGACACTGATCCCAATGGTGGAGTCGTCGACATATTTCCAGAGAGCCGGTGGTTTCTCTTAGGGCATCATTGATAAGCACAAGGTAGGAGAGCGGTCCCATCTTGGTGCCTTGGGGGACGCCACAGGCGAGTGACTGAAAAGTGGAGACATTCCCTCGGAAGCAAACGGCTTGACGTCGGTCACTGAGGAAATCTGTAAGCCATGGTATAAGACTTCTTCGAAACCAGAGGTCGATAGCTTTGTTGATGATTAAATTGTGGTCGACTAGGTCAAATGTGTGTGTGTGTGTGTGTGTGTGTGTGTAGGCTGTAGAGTTTAGGTGGAATTATGTTCACGGACTACCAAGTTGTGTGTGGGCTTTATTTGGTGCTAGGACTCAAGTGAATGTAAAAGAAGCTTCATCCACACTAGCTGAAGAATGTATGCGTAGGGTGTGTGTAGGTGTGCATATGATGTGTGTAGGCGTGTATATGATGTTTGTAAGGGTGTACATGCTGTGTGTAGGGGTGTACATGCTGTGTGTAGGGGTGTACACGCTGTGTGTAGGGGTGTACAGAAGGTGTGTAGGGGTGCACATAATGTGTGTAGGAGTTTACATGATGTGCGTAGTGGTGTAAGTTTATAAGGTGTGTGGAGAAACACATATGGTATACGCAGGGGTGTTGGCCTATAAGTTATGTATACAGTATATGGGAGAAGGGTGAGGGTGGAGGTGGTCGGTTCACTGCGCGTGTCGGCGCACTATAAATACCAGGTTGGGTGTAAAAACATGGCGGCGACTATGGTATGAGCATGAAGCCGCAGGTGGCAACACAGGGATCAAGACGCGAGCTTAACTTGCCTAATATAAAGCGGTGAAAGTTGATAAAACAAGACTTCCGGATGATACGTAAGAAGGAACTCCTGAAAAATCCTATCATACATCTCATAAACAGACTCATTAATTACATCTAAAGACAGACTATGTATTAAAAACAGTGAAGGCAGAGAACAGAAGTCATGCACACGAGGTGTTTACACTAGACCATCGTCCATAATAGAGTGAGGTGCACCGAAAGATGACTTACTGTGTGATCTACCTGACCATCACAACACCATGACCTACCTGACCATCACAATACCTGACCATCACAACACCATGACCTACTTGACCATCACAATACCGTGACATCTGACCATCACAACACCATGACCTACCTGACCACCACAATACCTGACCATCACAACACCATGACAACATCTGACCATCACAACACCATGACCTACCTGACCACCACAATACCTGACCATCACAACACCATGACAACATCTGACCATCACAACACCATGACCTACCTGACCATCACAACACCATGACCTACCTGACCATTACAACACCTGACCATCACAATACCTGACCATGACCATTACTGACCATCACAATACCTACCTGGACCATTGACCTTGGACCATCACAACACCTGGACCGTCTGAGCACCATGACCCACTGACCACAACACCACCATGACAACATCTGACCATCACAACACCATGACCTACCTGACCACATTACAACACCTGACCATCACAACACCTGACCATCACAACACCTGGTCTTAACACCATGACCTACCTGACCATCACAACACCACATCACCACAAGTCACCACCAGTAGACCTCACCACCATAGCAATTCACCACCACAACACCACACCAACTCACCACCGCAACAACTCACCACCACAACCCCACATCACCACAACACCTGACCCACCTCACCACAACAACACCACCACAACAACTCACCTCCATAACACCACACCACCATAACACCACACCACCACAACTCAACACCACTAGAGCTCACCACCACAACACCACACCACCACAACTCACCACCACAATACCACACCACCACAATTCACCACCAACACCGTGAGGCTCACCCACTCAGGGCCCATCACCACATTATAAGCATCATTTATTCATTACTTAACGACCTGGATAATGTCTCTGCCAGTTCGACCTGACAGATCAATAACTATCCGTGCCATATTTATAAAACAGGAAGGTGGATATCTGTTAATACCTTAGATTGACCCATACTGATATTCTTCACGGTGGTGGACAATGATCTGGTGAACAGGAGTAATATGGGATAAGATAGAGGCTGCCGAGGGAAGGTAACATGGAGGAAACAGCTTGAGTCCCTGATGACGAAAGAAGAGGTACATTACTCTACAGGTATAAGACAACACTATGGAAGGAGCTCCAGGAGGCCTGCTGACAAGTTTAACACGAAAAGTATACTTAAGAAAATTATAAAGCGATTATAATAGAAGACCTTGGACCATTATTAATAAGGTACAACATGATTTCTGTATGAATGAATTACTGTCCTGAAGATGAGTGAGGCTGGGTGGGGCAGAGGAGAGTGAGTGTACAAGACGGTGGGTGACTCATCCTTCAAGTGAGTGTTATTGTGTGGAGAGGAGTGTGGGTGGCTACACATTGTCACACCAAAAGTTCTTAACGAAGTACAAGTTATACCGAGTGTTACGATCTAGATGGGTGCATGTGAGGGTGGTGTAGGAGGGTGTGAGGGTGGTGTGGGAGGGTTTAGGGTGGTGTGAGAGGGTGTGAGGGTGGTGTGAGAGAGGGTGTGAGGGTGGTGGGAGGGGTGTAGGTGGGTGTGGGAGGGGTGGGAGGGGTGGTGGGGAGGGGTGGGAGGGGGTGGGGAGGGTGTAGGGGTGGGAGGGTGTGAGAGGGTGGTGTGGTGAGAGAGAGGGTGTGAGGTGGGTGTGTGTGTGAGAGAGGGTGTGAGGGGTGGTGTGAGAGAGGGTGTGGGGTGGTGTGAGAGAGGGTGTGTGAGGGTGGTGGGAGAGAGGGTGGGGGGTGGTGGTGTGAGAGAGGGGTGTGGTGGGTGGGTGAGTGGTGTGGGAGGGTGGTGTGGGGAGGGTGAGGGGGTGAGGGTGGGGTGAGGGTGGTGTGTGAGGGTGGTGTGTGGAAGGTGTGTGTGTGGTGGAGAGGGGGGTGTGGAGAGGGTGGGAGGGTGTGAGGAGGGTGTGGAGAGGGTGGGTGAGAGGGTGGGTGGAGAGAGAGGGGTGTGTGAGGGTGGTGTGAAAGAGGGTGTGAGTGGTGTGTGGAAGGGTGTGAGGGTGGTGGAGAGAGGGTGTGGAGAGAGGGGTGAGGGTGTGAGAGAGAGGGGTGGGTGAGAGGGTGTGAGGGGTGGTGTGAGAGAGATGGAGGAGGAGGGTGTGAGGTGTGAGGTGGTGTGGTGGTGGAAGGGTGTGAGGTGTGAGGAAGGATTAGCATGATCTGGAAGGGATTGGAGAAGAGAGCAGGAGGTGTGGTGGAGAGACAGTGTGAGAGGAGTGTGTGTGGATTGTGTGGAGGGTGGAGGGGTGGTGTGTGTCAGTGGAGGGAAGACAGCACGGACAGTGTCAGGAGGAGTGACAGTGCGGGGGAGTGGAGCAGGAGGAGTGACAGTGTGGTGGAGAGTGACAATGTGGAGAGGAGTGACAGTGTCGGTGGAGGGAGGACAGTGTGGAGGAGGGAGTGACAGTGGGAGACAGGTGAGCAGTGTCAGTGGTGGAGGGAGGATAGTGTCGGTGGAGGGAGGACAGTGTCGGTGGAGGAGTGACAGTGACAGTCAGAGGGAGGACAGTGTAAGAGGGAGGAGTGGAGGGAGTGACAGTGTGGTGGAGGGAGTGGGAGGTGACAGTGTCGGTGGAGGGAGGACAGTGTCTGAGGAAGAGGGACAGTGTCGGTGGTGTGACAGTGTGGAGGGAGGAGGAGTGTGGTGGGAGGGGAGGACAGTGTTGTGTGGAGGGAGTGACAGTGTCGGTGGAGGGAGGACAGGTCCGGAGAGGACTGAGTGTCGAGTGACAGTGTCTGAGGGAGGGACAGGTCGGTGGGGAGGGAGGACAGTGAGAGACAGAGGGAGAGTGTCGTGGAGGGAGACTGATGAAGAGGGACAGTGTCGTTGGGGAGTGACAGTGTCAGTCTGTCTGAGGAAGAGGGACAGTGTCGTTGGGGGAGTGACAGTGTCGTGGGAGGACGACAGTGTCTGGAGGAAGAGGACAGTGTCGTTGGGGAGTGACAGTGTCAGGGGAGGGAGCGACAGTGTCTGAGAAGAGGGACAGTGTCGTTGGGGGAGTGACAGTGTCGTGAGGAAGAGGGACAGTGTCGTTGGGGGAGTGACAGTGTCGTGGGAGGGAGCGACAGTGTCTGAGGAAGAGGGACAGTGTCGTTGGGGGAGTGACAGTGTCGTGGGAAAGAGTCGATGAAAAACAGAACTTTCAAATAACCTGACATGTTTTATGAATGGCTAAAACTGACACACACACACACACCTCCACCACCAGGCAATGGAAAGGTTTGGCCGTGGACTACTGCACCACCCACGCCATCGCCACCTCCTACCACCGGCAGCCCCCCACCCAACTCGTGCAGTCCGCCACTACAGCAAAATTCAGCCCATAAGAGCCCGCACCAATAGATATAAGAACAGCACCATCCCATCTATTGTTAAAATAATAAACAACTCCTGATTTATGTACTGTACAGCCCTGTAAATGTATTTAATGCATATTATATCATTATGTCTAAATCAAATGTAAGTCTGTATATTTTCAGCCACCGGCTGCAATTCTATTAATAAACCGTTTATTATTATTATTATTATTATTATTACACACACTGACAAGCATTACCACACACTTAGCCCCTAATGTAAAAATAAATACGGTACAATACACAAACACTCATAACAACTATAAGAAACATTCGCAGAGAGCCGTATAAGTTTGTGTTCCACTAAACAATGTTTGTTTCTTTGTGCTCAGTAAGTTGAGAAGTAGTGTGTGTGAGACGACTGTATACAACTAGGTCCAGGACCCCAGTCACGTCATCATAAACTGAGGGAAATAAGAGGAGCCAAAACTACCAAGAAAATGTTAAAGATATAATCTGATTACTGTGCTCAGCCGAGATCTTCTTCTCCACCTAACAGACCAAGTTTCATCGCCATCCATTATTACTTATTTAAACTATCATCTTCATAAGATGTCTGGATGGATGGAGACACTGCCTGTCATCCGCTCGTACAGTGACGGACAAGACAGGACGCGGGACAGGAAGAGACTGGTGAATAAATGTCAACATTACTAAAGGCAATTCCTGGAAACTAACTGAAGAACGATTAAATCAAAATGATACGCGCGAAGTATAGTGATAATGTAAAATCGGAACACCAGCGACCATTCAAATAAATGTCTAATGGAATGACAAAAGCTGGACAAATATTTGGTCATAGTGAGTGGGTGGTGAGGTACTGTACCTCGGGTTGTCGGGAACACTGAAAATGACGGCTGGTGGCTGGCAGGTTAAGGAACAAACACTATCAGCCACAATTAACGATTTGTCTTTAGTGAAATAATAACACGAATATATCATACAATAATGTTCTCGAATTCATTATGCTTGTTGCCATCATTTAAACTTGAACTAAACCTGGGTATGTTATTTTTTATTTATAAAATACCCTGTACTATATAGTATATCCAATCAGAAGCGAGAGGGCCTGAAGAGTGCCCGAAGGTATAGCAATAATGATCAACGAATACCTGTATGCAAACATATGAATACTACAGCGATATTTGTGAACTGCAATTATGTCAAATCAACCTGTTTCAAATATCTTCAGCCCTTGACCAAAAGACACCTTAGTGAAGAGATCTGACAACGTCGCTCGTGTCATCTCCCCCTGCACATTTTATTAAAAAACAAAACAAAAAATAGCTGGGTAGGGGAATGGTAAGAGTGGCTTTTGCCAATGTCCCTTAAAACAATAAGGAGGAGGAAGTCAAGGAAAGTCTTAGAGAGTTAAAAGACGTAATGGCATGAATAAAGAGGAAGACGACTGACTATTGGGAGATCTAAATGGACGAAGGTAATGGTGTGGAAAATAGGTGAAGGAAAGTTCTGAGACTCCGTCGGTGGCCTTGTGGGTGACAAATGTTTTCACCACAAACAACTAGGTCAGGAAAGATATAATTATATGTGATATATATATATATATATATATATATATATATATATATATATATATATATATATATATATATATATATATATATATATATATATATGAGATCTGGAGCACTATAAGAGATACAGTACATGTTATATGATCCATGAGAGGCTTCGGTGTTAGAATACGTTGCAGCAGAATGCAAAATACAATCTGAGTTATATAAATCGTCTGGAACAAGAAGCGCTGATGACGACACCAAGACCGATGAAAGATGAAAAATTTAAGAATGAATGTAGGAAACTTTAATATCAAAAGAAACTGGATGACAAACTGAATCGAAGCACTGTGGGTTATAGGGGGTATGTACAGTCTCGTTCAAGATTCTTCGAACACTGCTGGAGACAGCTGGCAATTCAAGATCGTTTGTTTAATGTAGTACGTAGTATAATATAATACGAAACAGCAAAGCCAAACCGTTAATTAAGCAACAGAGAACTATGTAATCAATCACCGATCACTTTTTCATTCATTCATAATTTTTACTACGTACTATAGTAAACAAACGGCCTTGAGTTGCCGGCTGTCTCCAGTAGTGTTCGAAGAATCTAGAACGAGACTGTACAAATACTGTGGGCTACAGGAGGTACAAACACTATGGGACACAGGAGGTACAACCACTGTGGGATACAGGAAGTACAACCACTGTGGGCTACAGGAGGTACAAACACTATGGGACACAGGAGGTACAACCACTGTGGGATACAGGAAGTACAACCACTGTGGGCTACAGGAGGTACAAACACTATGGGACACAGGAGGGACAACCACTGTGGGATACAGGAAGTACAACCACTGTGGGCTACAGGAGGTACAAACACTATGGGATACAGGAGGTACAGTACAACCACTGTGCGCTACATGAGGAACGGTATAACCACTGTGGGATACAGGAGGTACAACACTGGGATACATGAGGTATAGTCACCTCAAAAAGTCCGTTTCCTCGGCAATCAGAATGAACTGTTGGAGCGAATCCCGTGAGTTTGATTTTCAACCCATAGATGGAGCTTCTTACAGCACGAGTTAAACAACACGGCGCCGAGTATAGTTGCCGGAGTGTCCCAACAGGTGGAGCTAATCACGCCTGGTGACTTTGGTATTATTGCAGTTCCAGCCCCAATTCGGTTAGAACAATTTTATGTTCACCATTAGTTGTATCTCGTCAATAGGAACAACTTTTTTTTCTAATACCACTTCCGTCGCAAATGGATATTAACCGAGATAGTAAATTCACGTAAGAAATTAACGTAAACTTGCAGTCATCGCGTGTCGTCTGTTTGTTTACAATTGACCCGCTCGGTCTGAGCTACAGTTCTATTACTCGTATCGTATATATCACCAAAGCTGCTTTTATTGGTACCAGATATCAATATATGTACTTTCTGTTTAATATGGCGCGGCCGTCTAGGAAGTCAGGTAAGGTTAGGTAGGTTTCTTTGGTTGGTTAGTTCGGGTTCTATGGAGGGATAATAACTAAAAAAAACGACCCATTTGCGATGGAAATGTTGGTCAAATTCGTATGAATCAGACCAAATACCATGGGAAAAACAAAATTTTTTAGTTGAACAGTACTTGAGGCTGAAACTGCAAATTTACCGCAACTTTATACACAAATCACTAGTGTGAGAACAAACTTATATTATAATAAAAAACATTATGATGAGACTAATACTGTAGAAAACAATATTTGGTTACTACACTTCCTTTTCGTGATTGTATGGAAAAGCGTTACCACATTATGTTGGGTCATTGTTTGGAAACCAGAGGGACCTGACCTAACCTCCAAGCTAGGAGGCTCCACCCTATTACGTAAAAAACTTACCGGTTAATTTTTAGTAGTTGCCACAACCTAACTGAATATTGAGTCATATATGGGGAGACAGAAAAAAACAAATAGTCTATAACGTTTCCGTCGGAAATTTTTAGTTTTCGAGTTATTTTAACTTTTATATTACATAAAAGCGTGTGTTGATGTGACGTCATAGTCGTGTGCACCAATTGGAAGATGGCATCTGTGTAAAATGGATGTATTTTGGCTGACTGGCGAATTATTCAGCGCATTTTGGACAATGAAGCAGCAGCCGTTGTCATTTTTAGGGCTCACGGTGTTCTTGTTTCATCTGTAAAGTGTCCAAGATGTAATTCAGAGTGTCAGTACCGTGTAGATCACCATGCATGGTAATGTGGTAGAGACGGACACTGGTGAAGACACCACTTCCTCATTCAAGTCGCCTCACTCTATCCTCCTGTATCTCTTACTTTAGGTAAATTTCTTACACACTAGGGGTTAGGTTAGGTTTTTTAGTTTTTTGAGGTTTTTACATTGTTTGACCTTCCACTTTTTTCAATATCTCACCTACTGCTCATTTCCGACATCAATAAAGGTCGTATTTGTATTTAACACAATGATTTACACTATAAAAACACATTTTCAAAAGTCAATTAGGTGGTGGCAACTACTAAATATTTACCAACTTACCTTTATTAACAGATGCTAAAGAAAAAAGTGACACTATCTGTTGCAGGAAGTGGTGGAGTATAGTCATGTGATCGTTGTACCGTTGTATTCGGCCTGGAACATGTAGTACAGTTGCCAGCAAAAGTTCTCCCACAGCCCTGTGTAGCAAATTGTGGGAGGACTTTTGCTGGCAACAGTACAAAGCAAAATATTGTTGGTAATGTTCCTTCTTATCGTCGACACAAAGCACACAACTCTTTCCACAATCGTTCTATATTTTGCATATGAACGCCTGTAGCACTTCACAGAGGTTGACAGAATACCATGAACCTTAAAAATGTCAATGGCAGCGGCTTCATTTTCAAATACACGATGAATGGTTTGCCAAGCTGAGATAGAACACCAATGCAGAGAGA
The DNA here is from genome assembly GCF_018991925.1 of Homarus americanus. Taxonomy (NCBI): domain Eukaryota; kingdom Metazoa; phylum Arthropoda; class Malacostraca; order Decapoda; family Nephropidae; genus Homarus; species Homarus americanus. The sequence continues at coordinate 2,840,180 of NW_024746541.1, read as the reverse complement.
AGCCATCTTGCGACCAGCTAATTAAAAAATACGAGCATGCGCATGAGTATCGTGTGACACCTACATCAACGCTGATTGGCAAGGCATAGTCACGTGACACCAAGACTTATGGTGATTGGCGTGTGAGTCAGATGAAAACAGTGTGTTCCGCCAAAATGTAAGTTCTTGAGTGAAATTGAAGTCCACTCAAAAATATAAATTGGCAACGGAAAAGTAATAATATAAATTTATTTATTTATTTTATTTTTTTATCTATCCCCCAATATGAACATATAAATAGGAAGCTCAGCGGGCGACCTTTTCGGAATCTTAGCCAAAACATCGGTATGATGCACAAGTGGTGAATTCTTATGGCTATGACATGCACTGTTGCATCGAAGGCTGCCTTTCAGACAAGAGCACCGCTTTGTTAGGCAGCTACTTCTACAGTGGCACTTTCTAAACCCTTCATCTCGACAATTTTTCCACCTTTTGTGCCTACCTTGTTAGCACTTTCTTCCTTAGAAAGCACATCCGGCAAGGTGCCATATTGGTGGTATCATGGTATGATAGGTACTGTTCATAATACAATGCATTAACTGACGACCATAACTCTACTGGACGCATTTATTATCGCGCTATCTTCCAGTCCTCAGTTTTGGCCGTCCGGTGCATCTCTCACTACACCGAGGTTGATGGCATTATCGGGTCGCTATAGTTTGGGTATTCATTCGCTCGTTTGGGACGAGCTGTGTGCACTGCCCCGAGCCCCCGCGTCTGCGACTCGTGTGTGGGGGTCAGACCACCACACTAAAATGTGTAAATTCATATTAAAACAAATGATCTATCTTTTAGTAAACATAGGGCGTGAAACATTCCCGCCACTGGGAGAGATTTAGCTGGTGGTGGACGATAAGATGTCACTTGGGTCGTATCGGTTTTGACTATATTTTTGCAATATTTGTTTGTTGTATCTCGTGCATAAGAGGCTCTTATTGCGCCTTTCAATTGATAAATAAAGCGCCTTTGTATTTGTTACATCATATTTAATTCATGTAATACAGATTCACGTTTAAACATGTTATTGATATGCACATAAAATACATTGAAATTTCTGTTTTGTCATAATGATCAAGGGCATAATTTTCATATGCATAAAACTGACATTCCTCCCTGAGAACTTCAATAACCTGTCATCTTCACCAGGAGAGAGAGAGAGAGAGAGAGAGAGAGAGAGAGAGGTCCGTTGGTGACAACACCAATGAAAGAGGAAGTGAGGAATCATTTGTTTGTTCATATTTTTTACTATTACGTTCAGAACAGAATGTTAGAGAAATGTGCATAACATCCTCAGGTAAGGGACATTATAACCAAGAATACTCACAGGTGTGTGGTTCAGGATACCAACACTGCCGGTGCGGCATTATTTCATTCAATTTTGTTACCGACTCGTTCGGAAGGAGACACGGATTTTTGAGGTGATTGTACAACCACTGTGGGTTACAGGAGGTACAAGCACTGTGGATTACAGGAGACACAGGCAGTGTGGGCTACAGGAGGTACAACCACTGTAGGCTACATGAGGTACACCCACTGTGGGCTACAGGAGGTACAATCACTGTGGGCCAAATGAGGTACAACCACTGTGGGCTACCGGATGTACACTTTCCCCCAGAAAAGTATCGCCCCCGCCCCTCCGCCCCCCCCGGGCCTGATGTATCTAGAAATGAACACAATAACACGTGCACAGTAGTCTCGGTTCTTTTGGAATTTCTGATTGTGAGTTGCACCTTCCGTTCTTTCTTCTTGCACCTGATACTCACCATGATATCTGCAGTATACCGCCTATTATCTACATAATGTAATGAAATAGGATGAATTGTGATACCATATGCACAACCAATAACGTCATGAGTAACCCCACTGACTTATGCACCTTAGATACTATTTCAGCTCCAGGGGATGGGTTGACAAATAGGAATATAACATTACTATGTTTTCACGAACTGAGGTTAAAATGGAATCGCTTCGAACAAAATATGAAACACTATGATCCGATATTACATTCATTTGCAAATATAGTGATTGAAAGTGTATTGTGATGCCATATCCAATTACAATTACATTATGGTTTACTGCATTTCGAAATTATTTCTACCCCCCAATTGTTGAGATAACAATTATGATTATAACGCATCATTTCATGATTCGTGCAGGCAGCGGAACATTATCTGATACACACTACGAGACAACGTCTGTTGGTGCAAACTGTGTTTTTCAGCGAGTCTCGGGTCGTGGATTTCCAGCAGAAAACACCCACTATTTGACTGCCGTTGATATATTTTCGCTACATTAATATTATTATATTGTTGTACTAAAGATGGGGCAAGGTGATTCACCATAATTACAAGAAATGCCAGGAATAACAACTGGCAACCTCACAGATACTAGGCAGGAAGGACTACCACCATAATACAAGAATCACACTTGGTGATCGGAAATATTCTTCCATTGTGACACATTGTACCGATGAGAAAGGGGTCGATACTTTTTGGGGAGAGTGTACAAGCACTATGGGCTACCGGAGGTACAAGCACCGTGTGCTACAGTAGGTACAAGCACTGTGGGCTTCATGAGGTACTACGGTAGGTACAACCACTGTGTGCTACATGAGGTACAGCCACTGTGGGCTACAGTAGGTACAAGCACTACGGGCTACATGAGGTACAGCCACTGTGGGCTACAGTAGGTACAAGCACTGCGGGCTACATGAGGTACAACCACTGTGTGTTACAGTAGGTACAAGCACTATGGGGTCGTAGGAGAGGCTGCCAAAGAGATGTTTGGAAGTTATAAAATAAGATACGGTAAGAGAGGATCAGTGAGGTAGAAGGAGCACATTAAGACACATGGACAGGTAGAGCAAAATATTTTAGAAATATATGTCAGGATTTGTCAATAGATAACGAACAAATAATAACAGAGTATGAAGAGAAAAAAGTGTTAAGTCAGGCGGTAAATAAGATGGTAAGGTTATGTAAACGAAAGATGGATGAAGATATTAACAAGAAGGTGAATAGTAGTTTCGGCTGCTGTTGTAAATACGAGTATTTTGGTAGAGAAATAAGGAACCGCAATGGTCATGATACTTTGATGAAGAAGGGAAAGAATTAATGAGAGAGAGAGATGTGATAATTATAAAATAGATAAGATAAGAGGTAGAGGTATCATAAAAAGTAAAGCAGGCGATGAAGCTCACAAGAAAATGGCAAATCGGGAGATACAGATGACTTAGTAAATAATATCACTGGAGGTGGAGCAGCAATCATGAGTGAATTAATATGGGAAATATTTATGGCTGCCTCGAAAAAAGTGAACGAGTATCAGAAAGTTGAATGAAGGCTGTTGTTGTCTCATGGTGTAAAGTCCAGGAGAGGCTGAATGAGTGTAGGGACATGAGGGCATTACCATAGTCTTCTGAGGACGCTAGGTAAGATATTTTGGAGGGTAGTAATTCACCTTGTAAGATTCACAGTGACTAGAATTTAGGAACATTTATACATCATACTGGAGGAGTGTGTCAAGGTTGCATTCCGTCACCTTGGTTATTTATAGACTGTGGATTAAAACTGGGGTATAATGACCCAGTGTGGACGATCCTCTGGGGTATAATGACGCAGTGTGGACGATCCTCTGGGGTATAATGACGCAGTGTGGACGATCCTCTGGGGTATAATGACCCAGTGTGGACGATCCTCTGGGGTATAATGACCCAGTGTGGACGATCCTCTGGGGTATAATGACGCAGTGTGGACGATCCTCTGGGGTATAATGACGCAGTGTGGACGATCCTCTGGGTTATAATGACGTAGTGTAGATGATGCTCTGGGTTATAATATTGGAGGTTAATGATGGAACAAAAACCGTAATATTTAGAAAGAAAAAAAACACAGAGATTAAGTATTATAATTATATGAATGAAGAGGAGATGAAGTTGTGAATGAAGTCAGGAATTTGGAACAAATGTTCAAGAAGGAAGGAAATGAAAGAAATTGGAAGAAATAAGACGAATGTGTAGAGTTAAAAAGCCTCTGGACACATAAGGCACACTAGAGCACACTAAGATGGCACTGACACATGGAGCACACTAACATGGTACTGACACATGGAGCACACTAACATGGTACTGACACATAGAGCACACTAACATGGTACTGACATATGGAGCACACTAACATGGTACTGACACATGGACCACACTAACATGGTACTGACACATGGAGCACACTAACATGGTACTGACACATAGGGCACACTAACATGGTACTGACACATGGAACACACTAACATGGTACTGACACATGGAGCACACTAACATGGTAGTGACACATGGACCACATAACATGGGACTGACACATGGAGCACACTAACATGGTACTGACACATGTAGCACACTAACATGGTACTGACACATGGACCACACGAACATGGTACTGACACATGGAGCACACTAACATGGTACTGACACATGGAGCACACTAACATGGTACTGACACATGGAGCACACTAACATGGTACTGACACATGGAGCACACTAACATGGTACTGACACATGGAGCACACTAACATGGTACTGACACATGGAGCACACTAACATGGCACTGACACATGGAGCACACTAACATGGTACTGACACATGGAGCACACTAACATGGTACTGACACATGGACCACACTAACATGGTACTGACGCATGGAGCACACTAACATGGTACTGACACATGGACCACACTAACATGGTACTGACACATGGAGCACACTAACATGATACTGACACATGGAGCACACTAACATGGTACTGACACATGGAGCTAACTAGTGAGGTCAAGAGATGTCACGGGAATGGTTGTGGATCGTGTACAGTGAAGTCGTTTCATAAGTCACAGTGAGTTCTTATCAAACGTTATGCATCAATGTGGAGGTTAAAGATCCACTTGGTATAACTTACGTGAACAATGTGGTCATGAGAAAGTTTGTGTGGATATTTCTATTAATAGCTAAGCTGTGTCTTTCTAATCTTGTTTTACTTTATTGTCTTTAATATTTCTTCCCCTAATAGAGGTTTGTGTTCCACCCCAGCTGACAGAGGGGGAGGACTACAGTACACACGATCTGGGCGCACTAGTTAACATGGTACACTCTCTCACCGTCTGTGTAGGAAGAGAAGCATAAGTGATGTACATTAACCTCCAGCGATAATTTGTCTTCCGTCTCACTACCGACGCCATAAGGGGAAGTTGTTCCTAATTAGTCACACAAGAGGTGTTATTTCTGTCGACGACTCTGTGAGAGCATCATTAGCGAGGTGCCCCCAGCCAGAGGCGCCTGCTGTTTCGCCGCCTACAGGTCAAGTGGCCTCAACAACATTGAATAATATCTTACAACCATCTCCGTAAGCACTCCGCTTGATATCTTACTAACTTTTGCCTGTTAGTGCCTGACATGTGACATATGATGTTAGGGCAACACTAGGGAGGAGAGTTGAGTCACTCCCTGATGCTACAACACCACGGTTTACCCACAACATAATTTTTTGCCCAAAGTCACAAGGTGTTCACTAATGTTTTAAATCGTAACAGAAACTTTGTCACCCCAATATAAGTGTGTATTATTCAGACAGGTTTAGAATATATAACAACGATCATACAAGTACATAGGCCCAAACACACACAGTAAGATACATTCCTGGGCGCAATTATAAACAGATTTTTTTCACTGCTTTTGTATCAACTACATATGTAACATAAAAGAATAAACCTTTACGTATAGATAGAGTTGGTGAGTGAAGGGAGAGCTCGGTGTCTCTCTCACACCTCACCATTTTACTTATTTGTTTTCAATTGTTATAATCTTCTCTTGTGTAATTATTTAACTTCCTCATCTTACCCTGGTGATTCTATTACATTTTCTTCCCTTCATTTACGTCCATCAACCTAAACCACTTTACATATTATTGTAATTAACCTAACCTAACCTAACCGTTTTTCTGCTTTATTTATTTCCTTTATATTCTATGTTTGATTTTTACCACACACTATAGTCTTAACCAGCGGACATATTCTTTGTCAATATATTACCCTGTATATTTTGCCACACATTGTTAATTCTCCTAAAGAAAATATTTTACAACATATTATACTCCTAATAACGTATATGTTTTACCACACACTATAACTTCTACTTGTTCTTTCGTTCCTGTATATTTTATCAGACATTATAATTTGGATTCCTTATTTCATTTGTGTTGGTTCTTGTTTCCCCATGCTTTCCTTCACACAGTTTCCTCCCTGTTGGTGTATCTCCAACACACACACACACACTTACCACCTGTAAAGGAAGGATAGACCCAGATGCCATAAGAATATATCTAGCACATTTCTCCTCCAGTAGTGGCCAGTTGCCCATCTTGCCAGGACACCAGCAGGAGAGACGTAGGTATTATTCCTAGTCCCCGGTGTTGGAGATAAACACTACGTCGTACAGTTAGGTGTGGGAAATTATACATTAGACAACTATAAATGAAAAATAATGTTGTAGAAATGAAAGTGTAATGAGGAGAGACAACGAGAAGTGAGTTTCGTGATGGCAGCAAGAGGCGTGTTGTTAATGGCGCCTACTTGTTGATACACCACCACCGTTGATTATGATGGTTTTGTGTGTGTCCTCTCTTGTAGATACTGTCTCGTGTCTTCTGTTATTTTGCCTCACACTGTATCTTCTGCTTGTCATCTGGCTACAAGCTACTGTATACCCTCTGCTTGTTGTTGACGTACACACTACAGTATATCTCCTAATATGCACACACACACACACACACACACACACACACACACACACACACACACACACACACACACACACACACACACACACACACACACACACACACAGTGAATATAACATCTGACAAATTAACAAGATAAAGATGTATTGAGTAGTAAATCAAGAAGCAGGGGTTATAATGTCCATCAATGAAGATCCCTTTCTCGTACTTGAGGGATGGCGACCACCTACCACTACTTCAAACGATATCAGGCTGTCAAAATTTAAAGGAGAGGCTATGACGTGTGGATAAAGAAGATGCTGTAGATACCGCGTGTGTGTGTGTGTGTGTGTGTGTGTGTGTGCAGCCACACACAGGGTGGTAAAATGCGTCTAGAGTGGCAGCATTATGTTAGAGTTAAGGTGAAAGCACTGCTTGCTTCCTTTCGCTTTCAGCTGCCCCCGCTGGCTAGCCCTCGTAGCAAACAGGGAAGCAACTGGCATAAATCTTCCCCTGCCAGTACACAGACTCCTCACCATCAAGATTCCTGCTGTGCTTCCTCGTGGCAGCACACGATAACTGGGTGCCTCGTGGGCCCAGGCTAGATCAGCAGGGGATCTCGGAATAGCAGTGGGCCAAGAGAGACGGCACATGGGCCCACTGGCATGTGGACACATCCTGGCGCCTACCAACCACCGCCCCGCTACCTTGCGGATTAACCTTGGCAGGAATAAGGCTACAGGGGTAAACCCCGAACGAAAAATCTGCGGTGGAGCCCTTCATCAGGCAGACATGTTTACAGAGCTCCAACAAGACCCCAACGGCGGTGTAGGCAATGCCTGATGGACAGGCTATTTAGGCGAAACCCAACAAAACTGGGCTATTGGCAGTCCATTGCAACTCTCCCTCTCCCCAGTCGTTGCAACACTTCCACCACTGGATTAGGAAAAGGGAGAGCCAAGATGTGTGGTTGAAGCCTTTGGTCCTGCCTCACCACATAAATCAACTCACGCACAGCCATCACCCAGCTCATCATACCTCTCATCATCATCAAACCCCTATATCCTCAAAAGCCCTATGGCGACGGACGAGTGGCGACGGGGGACAGGCGGAGATGACTGCCGGGAGTCTCTAGTCACAACTCTGTACATGGGCGGCACAGATAAGATGGTCGTTTATGCACTGGGATCTAGGCAGCAGTGCAATCCGGTCCTGTCTGTGCGACTGAGCAGCCCTTACGAAGAGCCACTCTGGTCACCCCAAAAGGGGAGGAGGGCTGGAAAAGGTGCCCTAAAAATAGCCTGCTTAAAAACCCAACCTGAATGGGCAATTGCAGCCAGTAAGGTCATCCTTATGCGGTCGAAAACACAATCAAAACCACAAATCAAAACAAAAACAAACCATACCACATCTTATGGTCGCTGCATGGAATGCCAAGACCCTTTTAGATACTGGCACAAATAAGCGTCCTCACAGACGAACTGCCCTTGTGGCAAAAGAGCTGGTTAGGTATAACATCGACATATCAGCCATCAGTGAGTCCCGGCTCCCAGATGAGGGCCAACTCACAGAACGGGGGTCTGGCTACACCTTCTTCTGAAAGGGTAAGCCTGCTGCACAGAGAAACTGCATCTATGGAGTTGGCTTTGCCATCCTTCAATGCATCCTACACAGGCTAACTGAAATGCCTATTGGGATCAACGAGCGCCTCATGACGTTTCGAGTCCCACTGAATCACTCACGTCATGCCGTCTTCATCAGTGCATACGCCCCAACACTGGATACAGAGGATGACATCAAGGAGGCATTTTATGCCGACCTCGACAGAGTGCTAACCTCTATCCCCAGAGAAGACAAGGATGTGCTCCTTGGCGACTTCAATGCCAGAGTTGGCAGAGATGCTCACATTTGGCACAGAACGATAGGGAGAAATGGACAAGGCAAGTGTAATGCCAATGGCCTACTCCTTCTCAGTAAGTGTGCTGCTCACAACCTCACTATCACCAATACCTGCTTAGGCAGGCCGACAAGTTCAAGGGATCGTGGCAACACCAATGATCCAAACACTGGCATCTCATTGACTACATCATTTTCAGAGAAGGAGATCGCCGAGATGTCCTCATCACCCGTGCCATGCGTGGCTCAGACCACTGTAACACTGATCATCGACTTGTGAGATCCAAACTCTCACTTCATGTTGCCCCAAAATGGAGAAGGCAGCAAGCCTCCAGAAGAGGTTTTAATACTAAGCGTCTGGAGGATCCAAAGGTAGCACATGCTTTCAGAGAGCAGCTCGAACATGGGCATGAGCAACCCAACAGCAAACAACGTGAATCCCAGTGCCGAATGGGAGTCTCTTAATACTGTTATGACAAAGACCTGCAGAGGCCAGTTCAAAAGAATACACCAGGACTGGTTTGATGAATATGACCAGGCAATCAAAGTACTCATCGATGATAAACGTTCTGCTGTTACTGACTGGCAGAACAACCCTTAGTCTCCTACCAAAGCTGATACCTTCCGCAAGAAGAAAGCGGTAGCCCAGCGGGAACTTCGCAATCTAAAGAACGACTGGCTAAAAAATAAAGCATTTGGAGCACAACAAATTGCAGATCAGCACATGATGCGCGAATTTTTCATTTCCACTTAAACATTTTATGGGCCAGTCACTCGTGGCGGAGCCCCCCTTCGCTCATCTGACGGTAACCACATAATTAAAGACAATGAAGGCCTCCTTCAGCGCTGGAAAGAGCACTACGTTCATTGCTCAACCGAAACACTGATGTGGATGTCCTCAGCTATCCTCCATCCATGGATGAGGTAGCTACTGCCATCAAGCAGATGAAAAATAACAAAGCCTCAGGGACTGACGGAATCCCATCCGAGGTGTATAAAGCTGGAGGACTTCTACTTACCAGTCGTCTCCACTCTCTCCTGGAGAATATATGGGAAAAGGAGGAAATCCCCCAAGCTTTTAAAGATGCTTCCATTGTCAATATTTATAAGACCAAGGGGGAGCGGTCAGATTGAGGAAACTACCGTGGAATCGCACTGCTCTCCATAGCTGGCAAGATTATCACCCGAGTCCTCCTAAACAGACTTCTTCCTGAGGTGGAAAACTTCCTCCCAGAATCTCAATGTGGTTTTAGACCATCACGTGGCACCACTGACATGATCTTTGCTGCCTGCCAGATGAAAGAAAGGTGCAGAGAATAGCGTCATGACCTGTACATAGCTTTCATCGACCTAACCAAGGCCTTCGACTCGGTCAACAGGGAAGCCCTCTGGTGGACCCTCATCCATTTTGGCTGCCCACCTAAATTCATCGCCATTATGAGGCAACTCCACGACGGCATGAACAGCAGTGTCCTGCACAACGGCACCCAGTCAGAGTTCTTCCCCATCCAAACAGGGGTTAAACAAGGGTGTGTACTGGCACCAAATTTCTTTTCCATATTCTTGGCTGCCTTCCTTACTCATGCCAGTGCCAATTTAGCCAGCGGGGTGAACTTCGAGTACCTGGTGAAGGGGGGTCTTTTCAACATAAGACGACTCCAGGCAAGAACAAAGGTGTCGGCAGCTTCCATTACTGAACTTCAGCATGCAGACGACCTCACTCTTGTTGCTCACACAGAACACGACCTACAGGAGATCCTGAACACCTATGCAGATACGTATGCACAGTTCGGCTTTGAGGTGAATGTACGTAAGACTCAAATTCTCTTTCAACCTGCCTCTGTTTCAAACACACCTCCATGTTTCCCACTTTCGGTATCTCTGCTCCCACCTGTCCACCACCGCAGACATCGATGAAGAGATTCAGCATCGGATCAGATGTGCATCTCAAGCCTTTGGCGGTCTCCGAAATCGTGTCTTCAGCTGTGGGGTGCTGAAATTATCCACAAAGCAGCACGTATATCGAGCAATGGTCCTCCCCACCCTGCTATATGGCAGTGAGACATGGGTCACATACAGGAGGCACCTCAAGGCACATGAAAACTTTCACCAACGTAGTCTACTTTCCATCCTCCGAGTCAGCTGGGAAGACAAGAGAACAAATGCCAGCATTCTTGCTGACATCAACTGTAGGAGCATCGAGGCTACCATTTTCCATGAGCAACTACGTTGGACTGGTCATGTTACCCGCATGGACGACAGTAGACTGCTAAGTAGCTACTTTACAGTCACCTAACTAATAGTAAACGTAACGCTGGCGGGCAATTGAAATGGTATAAGGATAGTCTTAAGACAAACCTGAAAAGGTGCCAAATCGACCCCCTCACCTAGGAGTCGATTACTCCACATCGTAACGCTTGGAGGAGCACCACACGAGAAGATGTCAATACCTTCGAGTTAGCCCGACTGCAAACCGAGGCAGATAAGCGCCAACGTCAGAAAGACACTGCCACCGCCCCTCCCACAGTAGATGGAGCCCTCCACATGTGCAACGAATGTGGACGTCGCTTCCGGTCCCGTATCGGGCTCTTTAGTCACCTCAAAATTCACTAACCTAGGCGACATCCCTAATAACCCATATAAATTTACCATAGCTGGATGATCATCATACTCTATTCCGAGTGACAGCAAAGTAGTAGTAGTAGTAGTAGTAGTAGTAGTAGTAGTAGTGTGTGTGTGTGTGTGTGTTCCATATGCATTTCCACAGTTTTTTTAAGCTAGAGCTGAAATATGGTAGGGAGGTGCGGGAGGCCTGGGTGATGGTCGTGCACTACCTCCTGTCCCTCCACCCGGGTGACTCACCAAGTATATTATAATATGTTATAGTAATTTCAACATCTACCGTAATGCATTTCTTGAGTCTCACGGTTCCGTCCTGGCGGTGCTCCGCGTATCATCACTCTCCTGTTGTTTCATTTCCGCCTTCCTCCTTCCACTCATCTTACATTCACTAAACTTTCCACACACGTGCTAACACCGTCCGGTTGTAACCTCTGCCATCCTCAAAAAGGGTCAGACTTGACCATCACATTAAGAACCAAATTTAAGAATAAATTACTTGAGGCGCATATAAAGATAACGATGACAAAAATGTTTCTTGCATGTTGTATGTATCAGACGTGGCCAGAATATTCCACCTGTAAGATAGGGATGTACTGTACCCCGGTGCCATAAGAATATATATAGCTTATTTATCTCCAAGTAGCGGCCAGTTATCCGTCTTCCCAGACACGCCGAGGAGAGATGCAGGGATTATTCTCAGCTCCAGGCCCGGTTGTACTGGTTATAAGGAAACAAATAAATAACTTTACAAAGAATAAAAAATAAAAAATGTGTGATTATATTATTTAATTTACATGATGTACTGTACTTCATTTCCTAGACAACTGCCACATTCCGACTGTTATCACCCATTAAGCTGACTACTGGTGAGTACATTTCACATCTCACCACTTATCATCAGTTATAACTTCATAATGACAAGAAACAATAATAGAAATATCTCCACTGATGGTAATAATCTTCACAGACCACACAACCAAAATAGTCAGCCTCACTCATCCCTGGGAGTCATTAAGTTCGTAATCATTTCAACTTCAGTCATTGTTCTTATATAATTTTCAGCAATGCCGGGTCCCCAGATAATGTCACTAATTTGTTTTTATTACCTAACTTAATACCTAATGCCTTCTTGCTTAATACTTACATTCATGCCATTCTTCTTCTGTCAAAGTCGAGTCACTTGTATACCTTCCTCTGAACAGGTCTCCCTTGCCATACCTGACTCTTCCTCCCTACATATCATACTAAGCTCTGGATTAAACTTTCACTTATCTAAATCCTTCCTTTATCTGATGTATCTACTGCTCCCAAACCACACTAATCCTACGCCCTTTGACTCATTATAATAAAAAATTGAAAGCATTCTCCCTTCCAACTAATCTGTTAAATTTATCATTGGTGAATATTATATACACAATAGTCCATGCTTTAGCCACTCTTCTTGTGCAGGTACAGACGGACCCAATAAAGAAACCTTGCTCAGCTCCTCACTGAGCAGACATGACACACTGATTATTTTGGCAAAAAGTTAAACTCTCACATCTTATTCTTCACAACCCCGAACAAAACCTTAATACCGCTATTGTATCCTATCCAGTAAGTTCTTTTGATCATTGTCATATCTCTGAGTCTTGCACTATTTCTACATCTCTCCATCCCTCCCCTTCCCCAGACACACACACACACACACTCACTGCCACTATGGCAGAGCTGACTGGGATAAACTAAAGGGATATGACAGGTGCCAATCGACTTTTTTTTCTGACAACAGTTCATCCTATTTCTCCAACTACCATTTCCCCACAATGGTGGACGGCAACCCTTTATGACTACTTTCCAATCAGCGCTGGAATACTTCAAGGCTTTGTTCTGACTCCTACCACCTTACTCCATATTAATGACCTACCTCCTCAGTGTGCTGGACAGAGTTATGGAGACGGTGTGTTGGAGACAGTATATTGAAGGTCAGTACTGAGGAAAACGGTCGTAATGAATGAGAGAGAGAGAGAGAGAGAGAGAGAGAGAGAGAGAGAGAGAGAGAGAGAGAGAGAGAGAGGATGTTGGTATAGTACAGTACAGGTAGAGTGAGGCAGGTGTTAGTAAAGTACAGGTAGAGTGAGGTAGGTGTCAGTAAAGTACAGGTAGAGTTAGGCAGGTGTTAGTACAGTACAGGTAGAGTGAGGCAGGTGTTAGTAAAGTACAGGTAGAGTGAGGTAGGTGTCAGTAAAGTACAGGTAGAGTGAGGCAGGTGTTGGTATAGTACAGGTAGAGTGAGGCAGGTGTTGGTATAGTACAGGTAGAGTGAGGCAGGTGTTAGTATAGTACTGGTAGAGTGAGGCAGTTAAGAAAGTAGATATGGGCAGAGGGAGGTGTTAGTATAGGGCAGGTAGGTGAGGCAGGTGTTGGTATACAGGTAGAGTGAGGCGGGTGTTAGTATAGCACAGGTAGAGTGAGGTGTTAGAGAGTACAGGAAAGAGGAGGGCAGGTGTTAGTAAAGGCAGGTAGAGTGAGGCAGGTGTTGGTATAGTACAGTAGAGTGAGGTGCAGGTGTTAGTATAGTACAGGTAGAGTTAGGCAGGTGTTAGTATAGGCACAGGTAGAGTGAGGCAGGTGTTAGTAGAGTACAGGTAGAGTGAGGCAGGTGTTAGTAGAGTACAGGTAGAGTGAGGCAGGTGTTAGTAGAGTACAGGTAGAGTGAGGCGGGTGTTAGTAGAGTACAGGTAGAGTGAGGCAGATGTGAGTCCTTGATCCTCCCAGGTGTAGTGTTCCCATGCATTATTATTCAACACGTGAGCTGTGTGAGACACTTGGCCAGCAGGTGTACACAACAGCTGCTCTTCCCGTCCGTGACAAACATACCCTCGCCTTCACTCCCCTCAAACAACGATGGTTTACCATAATACCTGAGAATCTGTTAGTGATTCTGTATTGTTATTGCCATTATGTAACACACACACACACACACACACACACACACACACACACACACACACACACACACACACACACACACACACACACACACACACACACACACACACACACACACTTCCTTTCATCTCACATTTACCTAGTGAGGAGGCAGCTGAGATAATTAATAACCATTTTGCTACCATATGTCATACCTTACCCAGTCTTGACCTCACTCTCCTCCCAGCTTACTTACCTTCCCCCTCCTCCCCTCCCAGTGTTCAACCATATGAAATCGCCAACAAACTCCTGAAATTTAAATCCAAACGCTCCGAGACCCCAATTGACCTCCCAATCAAAATATACAAGAAGTTTGCAGTCGAACTTGCCGCCCCCCTCTGTTCTATTATTAATGCATCCCTCAGACAAAGCAAATGCCCTAATGAATGGAAAACCGCATTTGTCACCCCCATCCCCAAGGTCACCACCCCACAGTCCCCTAACGACCTCGGGCCAGTTGCCATTACCCCCATACCCAGTCTACTTTGTGAGGACTTTGTTTTTGAGTGGGCATTTGCCAGAAACTATCAGTCAATTGATTCACAGCAATTTGGCAATATGAGGACCTCCTCTACATCACACTGCTTAGTGAGCTTTCTGGATTTTCTGCACAAAAACCTGCAGAAACGTAAAACATCACTGGCCGTCGCTCTTGTTGACTTCAGGAAGGTCTTTGACCTTGTTGAACACTGCACTGTTATCAACAAGGCCATTGCACTAGGGCTGCCCACCAACCTGGTCTCATGGCTCACTGATTTCTTGAGTGGACGTCGCCAGGCAGTGAGGTATCAGGGCTTGGTCTCTACATTCCAACACCTCACCTGCGGTGTTCCCCAGGGGACCAAGATGGGACCACTGTGCTTCCTCATCCTGATCAACGACGCTCTATCGGACACTCCTCACAGGTGGAAGTACGTGGATGACTGCACTGTGAGGGTTTCAGTGGACAACACCGCACCAGACTACTCATCGCTACAAGGCACCCTGGACAGGCTACAGGCATGGACTACGGAGAACAAGGTCACCATCAACCACACCAAAACCGTAGTCATGCACATCAATACCGCCACCACTCCAGTGCAAGCCCCAGCAGTCACAGTGGGTGCCCATCCTCTCCAGCTGGTGCAGTCTGCCAAACTCCTGGGTGTTACTATAGACAGAAAACTTGACTGGAAGGCCCATGTAAATAACACAGTCAAGGCAGCCTCATACCATCTCTACATGCTACGACGACTTAGGTCACTTGGGACACCCACGCCAGAGCCGAGGAACATCTACAACGCCTTTATTCTCCCCAAACTAACGTATGCGTCACCAGCCTGGTCGTCTTTCCTCAACTCCACCCAACAACGTCAGCTAGAGAAGGTACAGAAAAGGGCCTGCAGAATCATGCTCGGCGCTGACTACTCCAGCTACACCAACGCTCTCTCCACCCTGGAAATGCCATCCCTCAGTGACCTCCACCACCAAGCACTGGAAAGGTTTGGCAGCCAACTATTGCACCACCCTAGTCATCGCCACCTCCTGCCACCGGCAGCCCCCCACCCACCTTGCGCAGTCCGCCACTACAACAAAATTCAGCCCATAAGAGCCCTCACCGATAGATATAAGAATAGCACCATCTCATCTATTGTTAAAATAATAAACAACTCCTGATTTATGTACTGTACAGCCCTGTAAATGTATTGAACGCATATCATTATGTCTAAATCACATGTAAGTTTGTATATTTTCAGCCACCGGCTGCAACTCTATTAATAAGCCGTTTATTATTATTATTATTATTATTATTATTATTATTACACACACACACACACACACACACACACACACACACACACACACACACACACACACACTCACTCAAATGCCATGTAAACAAACGTACACACTTATGCAAACACAAATAAGGACAAGCACATCCATTCATCAACAAACAAACACTGTGTTTACCAGAAAGACGTCCGTGACAACAGGTGGTGTGTGTACGTAACACTATGACACACAACAGGTGGAAGAGGACCTTACGCATGACCTTCACCCCATACTAGTGTATAATTCCATACCCATATATAAGGTCATGTCAGTATACAAGGTCATGTTCAAACAAAAGTCATGTCAAAAGGGGTCAAAATCGTGTTACAATATCAATCCATATATAAATATAAAGCAGTGAAGTTAAATTACTGCAGAATCTTTCTTGGGTGAACAATATTATTTTAAATCCCAAGTGAAATCCACCAATTTATGAACTGAAGAAAAAATTATCGAGCTCATATGACTTTAGGAGTGCAGAGGCGTGAGATGTGAACTGTTACCTCTTAATTAGTTATGTCAGTGTGTCCCAACATGGCACCCACATCTGAAGGACCTAATTATTTGCCGAGTGGTACCCCGCAGGTGTCACAATTAGTAAACTAAAATGCAAAAATTTCCCCGGCAATTTTTTCAGACTGAATTTCTATCAAGTGTCGCTATTTTTCTCCATCACATACGAGAACCAACATCAAACTCAACGGCAACGACCTTCGTCCTCCTCCACCTTCCCTGGAGGAGTTAACCCCGGGTCGGCCTCTCCCTCCACCTTCCCTGGAGGAGTTAACCCCGGGACGACCTCTCCCTCCACCTTCCCTGGAGAAGTCAATCCCAGGTCTACCTCTCCCTCTACCTTCCCAGGAGGAGTCAACCCCATGGTCGACCCTCACACCGTTGTACTTCGAAGGAGCAGCAATACAGGACTGTGCTCCGTCCACAAGGAAAAGCCTTTTATCACCTCTGGGAAACCTGTAGGCAAGTACTGTTATCTCTTGTGGAGCTGCCGACTTCACAATCTATTATATTTTTGCTGAAATAAAGCAGCGAACATTTGACGTAATATTAAGTTGCACCTCCAGTGTGTACAATTTACGTATCTTCCTTCACACCAAAATGGGGCGAAACTTGTAAAATCGTTAATCGTTTCTCTAGATTGGAGTCAAGGTGTAATTCGTGAAAAATGTGTTTTAGACGTTGATAACATTAACAAAAATAAATATATTGTCAAATGCTATTCATGCACATGACGCTCATAGTAATGTAATTTATTTTTCAAGGAAAATAACAAAAACAATTTAAACATCGAGAACCGTCTTCTCGTGCGAGGGAAACGTCCGGCCAAGTATTAGAAGGCTTGCAGGTAATTATACGAGCACTGGGTCAGAGAAAACTCCCTCATAGGTCACAACTCTCACTCACTCATTTTCAGAAATTTCCTTTAAAAAATTGAGTAATAACAGATAAGACCACAACAGGGGATAGGAACACAAGCCATTCGAAAATGGCCAAATTTAACCAAAATAGGTAACGTCTCCGTATTTAATAACCAACAATAACCCTAACACAAAGTAAACTAAGAGTAATATGGGGTCAGAGTAAAAAGTGAACTACAAGAAATTTTAAACAATTACTTAATCGAACTCAGTCTAATCACCTAGACAGCATTACCATAAGAAAATGACCAAGAAGTAAATTCACAAAGTACTCATCTTGATTTTTCGCCGAACTCTGTACTGATGTTCCCCCAACATTATATTAGAACATAAGAAATAAGGATTCTGCAATACTATGCCGGTTGGCCTGTGCATGGCAGCTCCTGTCGAGAGTTACTACCAATCTCTATCATCCATGAATCTATTTAACCTCCTTTTAAAGCTTTCCAGTGTTCCAGCACTTACTACAAAGTTGCTAAGCTTGTTCCACTCGTCTACCACCCAATTTGTGAACCAGTTCCTTCCTATCTCCCTCCCAAACCTAAACTTATCCAACTTAATTCTGTTGCTATGAGTCCTATCCTGCTCGGATATTATAAGAACTTTATCTATACCTCTTATATTGATTCCTTCCACCCACTTAAATACTTCTATCATAACTCCCCGCACTCTTCGTCTTTCTAGGGAATGCACAGTTTAGTTTCTTTAATATATCTTGATATGGAAGGTTTCTAAGTACCGGAATCATTTTTGTCATTCTTCGCTGCACCGACTCTAGTGAATTGATATCCATTCTATAATAAGGCACCAGAACTGAACCGCATAATCGAGGTGCGGCCTGACTAGCGCAAGATATAGTTACAATAAGACCTCTGCACTCTTGTTACTTACACTTCTAGATATAAAACCCAATACTCTGTTTGCCTTATTTCGAACATTAACGCACTGTTTTCTAGGCCGTAGGTCCGGGCTTACAAGTACCCCTAGGTCTCTTTCACAAGTCGATTTCTCTAGGTTGATGTTGTTAAAGCTGGATACATTATCAGTATTTGTTCTTCCAATATAAAGTACGCTGCACTTGCTGGTGTTGAATTTCATTTGCCATTTTTCAGACCACCCCTGCAGTTTATTTAGATCCTCCTGTAATGCATTTGCATCCTGCCCGGAATTAATCTGCCGCCCTATTTTGGTGTCATCCGCAAACTTGCTTATGTCACTGCTGATCCCAGTATCTAGATCGTTTATGTAGATTATGAACAAGAGTGGGCCTAGTACTGACCCCTGGGGAACCCCACTGGTTACACGGCCCCACTCAGATTTAACACCATCTACGCTGACCCTCTGTTTCTATCGGTGAGCCATGATTTTATCCAATTTAAAACTTTCCCCTCGATACCATGAGCTTTAATTTTTCTCAGAAGCCTCTGATGCGGTACTCTGTCAAATGCTTTGCTAAAGTCTAAGTAAATAACATCGTAATTTTCGTCATTATCTACTACCTCGAAGACTTTCCTAAAAAACGTCAGCAGATTTGTTAGACAAGATTTTCCCTTTGTAAACCCATGTTGAGAGTCGTAGATTAATTTGCTTTTCTCTAGATGCGATCGGATGCTATCTGCTATAATTGATTCAAGAAATTTCCCCACTACTGACGTCAAACTGATCGGCCGGTAATTTGACGCTGATGCTCTGTCTCCCTTTTTGAATATGGGTACTACATTTGCCTGTTTCCACAAGTCTGGCACAACTCCCGTGTCTAATGATTTTGTAAATAAGTTTACGAGGGGTCCGCTAATCTTTTCCCTACACTCTTTCAAGACTCGAGGGAAAATTTCGTCCAGCCCTGGGGATTTTGTCTTCTTTAGTTTATTTATCCTCTTAAGAACATCCTCTTTTCTGATAGTGATATTCTTTAATTTCTCCTCATCCTTTCCCCTAAATATCAGTTCCACCTCTGGAATTTCCTCGCGAATTTCTTCGGTGAAAACTGATAAGAAGTAGTTGTTCAATGCTTTGCTTATTTCTTCACTGCCATTTATCACTTCTCCCCTCCCTGACATTAAAGGCCCAGCTTTGTCCTTGACTTTTGTTGTATATACCTGGAAAAATCCCTTGGGATTCGCCTTGGATTCACTTGCTATTTTGATTTCATAGTCTCTCTTTGCTTTCCTTACATTTTTCTTAACATTCCTAGATAGTTCATTATACCTATTTCTCAGCTGCTCCACCCCTCCCTTTAATTTCTTATATATTCCTTTCTTTATTCCTATGTCATGTTTAAGTTTTCTGGTCATCCACCTTGGCTCATTCTTATTTGACCTATTTTTCTGTATGGTATATTTTGTTCTTGTGCTTTATGTAGTATACTAGTGAATATATTATAGTCATGATCAATTGTTGTGTCAAATATGACCTCACCCCTTCCTACTGGGGACTGACGTGACTGTTCCCAGGTGACCTCACCTAGGTACCTTCTTAACCCCTGATAATCCGCCAACCGAAAGTTTGGGACTCTGACCATATTGTCATTGTTTTTTGTTTCCCAATATAGGGTGAACCTGATTTCTATGTGATCACTGTTACCTAATTCTTCCCCTACTGTGATATCGCTGATAATATTTTCTTTATTTGTTAATACTAGGTCTAATATATTGTCACCTCTAGTAGGTTCTGTAATTAGTTGTTTCAAAAAATTGTCCTGTACTGCATCGAGGAAGTCTTCGGATTCATAGTCACCTACAATGTTGTCCCAGTCAATATTTCTGGAGTTAAAATCCCCCATAGTGCACAGGTTGTTATATTTTGCTGCCCTACTCATTTCCTGCCATATAGGCTGAGCTGCTTCTCTGCCAACACTTGGGGGCCTGTAAATCACTCCCATAATTAGTTTTTCTCTTCCTTCCGTGATTTCTACCCATACAGACTCGGTTCCTATTTCACCCTTTATTGAATTATTAATACAACATTTTAATGTATCCTTGACGAAAAGTGCGACCCCTCCCCCCTTCCTACCTTCCCTGTCCTTGTGAAAAAGGTTGTACCCTTCTATGTGGTACTCTGATAAAAAATTTTGCTCGCCAGATTCATCCAAGTTTCAGTGATTGCTATGACGTCTACATTCTCGGTTACATACAACCGCTCTCAGCAAGTCTATTTTATTTCTAACGCTCCTACTGTTTGTATAGTATACATTTAAACCTACCCTTCCCTGGTCCTGTTTTACCCCTTGTCCTGAGTAACTAATTTTACTTCCCAGGACCTGCTTGTTTTTTGACTCCCACTTTCCCCGACCTCTCTCTACTGGCGAAACCCCCCTTTGGAGTGACAATTTCACGCTCCAGGGATGCAGACAACGTCTTTACCCCCGCACTAGACAAGTGCACTCCGTCACGACTGTACAGGTAGTCGTTGCCATAGAATCGTTGCCACTTATCAATGAATGCCCAACCGTTGTTTGCACAATGTTTTTCCAGTCGGCAATTTATAGCAATTGCCCTGGACAGCCATTGACGACCAACCCCTCTTCTAGGCAAGACAACACATACTATCGGGATCCCTCCCCTATCTCTAATCTTCCCCAGCGCCTCCCTATACCTCTTGAAAAGTTCCTCACATCCTATGTCGTTTCCTCCCACACTAAGACACACTACTGGATGGTACCCTCCCCTGACAAAACCCTGTCTAACATCGCAGCTACATGCCCTATCCCAGCCGCAGGAAAACACACCCTAGTCCTACGTTTCCTATCTCTTG
Source organism: Homarus americanus (assembly GCF_018991925.1). Taxonomy (NCBI): domain Eukaryota; kingdom Metazoa; phylum Arthropoda; class Malacostraca; order Decapoda; family Nephropidae; genus Homarus; species Homarus americanus. The sequence continues at coordinate 2,818,890 of NW_024746541.1, read as the reverse complement.
TACAAAAAGTCCTATCTAAAAACCTCACCTGGCTGCCCCCAACTACCACGACCTTACCTCTGGGCAGGGTTTGTACAACTGCCCTTTCCTCTACCTGCACCACACTTTCCTGCCTCTTCTCTTCCTCGCCAGCTTCCTCCAGCACCTGGTAGGGGTTCCTACACTCCACACCCTGGTCAGCTTTCCTGACCCTGACCCTAGTCCCCTTGGAGACAACCACTCTCCACGCCTGCTCCTCCTTCGCAGGTGTCCTGCTAAGCAGGACACCTACCTGAAGGAGTTCAGTCTTGAGGGCTTCACTTTCCCCCTTTAGAGTGTCAACCTCACTCCTCAAATGCCCCAGCTGCCTTAACAGAGTGGCCAGGAGGTCGTCTTTCCCCACACTCCCGTCCTCCTCCCCCAAGACACAATGATCCAAGGCGGCCATTTTCCTTGGTCACTAACGGGAGAACTTGGGGGCACGTCCTTCTCCAAGCTGGATCAGGTAGCAACGAAGCTGGGTCAGGTAGCAACGAAGCTGGGTCAGGGAGCAATGAAGCTGGGTCAGGTGGTACACTAGTGGGACACTCACCACCACACACCCTTGTAGTACACCCACCAGCACACACCCTAGTGGTATACCCACCCCCACACACCCTAGTGGTACATCCACCACAACACACCCTAGTGGTACACCCACCCCCACACACCCTAGTGGTATACCCACCACCATACACCCTAGTGGTACACCCACTCCCACACACCCTAGTGGTACACCCACCACCATACACCCTAGTGGTACACCCACCACCCTAGTGGTACATCCACCACCACACACCCTAGTGGTACACCCACCAACACACACCAGTGGCATACCACCACCACACACCCCTGTGTACACCCACCACCATACACCCTAGGGTGTGGTACACCCACCACTACACACCCTAGTGGTACACCCACCAACACACACCCCTAGTGGTACACCTACCACCACACACCCTTGTAGTACACCCACCATCACACACCCTAGTGGTACACCTACCACCACACACCCTAGTGGTACACCCACCACCACACCCTTGAGGCACACCCACCACCACACACCCGGAGTGGTACACTCACCATCAACACCCCTAGTGGCACATCCACCACCACACACCCTAGTGGCACACCCACCACCACACACCCTAGTGGTACACCCACCTCCCACACACCCTAGTGTTACACCCACCACCACACACACCCTAGTGGTACACCCACCACCACACACCCCTAGAGGCACACCCACCACCACACACCCCAGTGGTACACCCACCACCACACCCTAGTGGCACAACGCACCTACATACACACCCTAGTGGTGCACCCACCACCTTTACACACCCTAGAGGCACACCCACCACCACACACCCTTGTGGTATAGCTAGCCACTCACACACACCCTTGTGTGGTACTGCTACCACTAAATACCCTAGTGGTGCACACACCCACTCACACACCCCTTGTAGTACACCGACCACCACACACCCTTGTGATACAGCCACCACCACACACCCTACCTTGTAGTACACCGACCACCACACACCCTTGTGATACAGCCACCACCACACACCCTAGTGGTACACTCACCACCACACACCCTAGTGGTACACCCACCACCATACACCCTAGTGGTACACCCACCACCACACACCCTAGTTGTAGACTTCTCTATATCATATTTTCCATCAGGGTAACTGGGTCGTTGGCCGAAAGATGTATAACACAAACATTGTGAGGCTCTTGCTAATTGGACGCCCTGGTCTAGTGGTCAAGTGGAGGGCCAAACTCAAGAGGAAAAATGAAAGGAGACCATTTGCGAGGAAGGGAAGGAGATAGAGGTCAAGCTTTTCTTCATCCAGTCCATCTTCCTCCCTCCCAATCATCCCCACAGTCCAAACTCTAGACACAGTCCTGGTAATATGAAGATTTTTTTTCCCATTTTAATATGATTTTATGTGACAAATTTATAGGCGTACTATTATTCCTAATATCTACTTAAGGGAGAACTGAGACAGACACATGGTACCTGACCCATCATGAGCTACACACTGAGACAGACACATGGTACCTGACCCTTTACGAGCTATACACTGAGACAAACACATGGTACCTGACCCATCATGAGCTACACACTGAGACAGACACATGGTACCTGACCCATCATGAGCTATACACTGAGGCAGACACATGGTACCTGACCCATCATGAGCTACACACTGAGACAGACACATGGTACCTGACCCATCATGAGCTATACACTGAGGCAGACACATGGTACCTGACCCTTTACGAGCTATACACTGAGAGACACATTGTACATGACCCATCATGAGCTATACACTGAGAGACACATGGTACCTGACCCATTACGAGCTATACACTGAGAGACACATTGTACATGACCCATCATGAGCTATACACTGAGAGACACATGGTACCTGACCCATTACGAGCTATACACTGAGACAGACACATGGTACCTGACCCATTACGAGCTATACACTGAGACAGACACATGGTCAGCAATGGATTTATTCAGAATGTGACCAATAACAAAAACAATTATACTCGTATGTACGGGAATATTATATTTATTGATACATCTCTCTCTCTCTCTCTCTCTCTCTCTCTCTCTCTCTCTCTCTCTCTCTCTCTCTCCAGACATTGAACTATGTGTCCCAGTATTTTATTTACTGGACGTCCCCATTGCCTATTCGTGTTCACTCAACTGACAGTCGATTTCTGTTGTGTTTGATGCGGCGGTCACGTCACCCAGCGGACAGACAGCAGTAGCCCCCTCACTACC
>NW_024746541.1:2761414-2815960 GCF_018991925.1 Homarus americanus | reverse complement strand
GTAGTTACGTATTGCTCAGACAGCCTCTGGTGCTTTAGGCGTTCAGTTGCTGGGTACTGCCATATGTTATCGTCCAGGGCCTGGGTGAACGTCAAGCCAATTCATCATATACACGCCTTTGTTCCTCATTAAACACGGGCTAACTCACCAGCGTCTCCTGGCGTAGTACATAACAACATTAATTCTTACCACTCCCCATAATTACTTCCACTACTCTTATCACCCTATGATTACCGTTGTCCAGCGGTAAAATTATCCTCATACCTTTCAGTTGCCCACCAGCATTATATTTACTATTCGTTAGATGACTGTAAAATAGCTGCTTTAGCAGTCTACTGTCATCCATGCAGGTAAAATGGCCAATCCAGCGTAGTTGTTCGCGATAATGGTAGCCTCATGCTTCTACAGTTGGTGTCAGTGAGAATACTGGAATTTTTATCAATGTCCGCGGTGGTGGACAGGTGGGGAGCCGAGATACTGAAAGTGGGTAGCATTAGAGAGGAGGTAGTACCATTCAGTTGGATGGGTGGTGGAGGTTTGGCTGAACCAGGGCGGGGCTCAAAGAGAATTGAGTCTTACCACATTCACCTCAAAGCCGAAGTGTGCATACAGCATCTGCATAGGTGTTCAGGATCTCCTGTAAGTCGCGTTCAGTATGAGCAACAAATGTGAGGTCGTTTGCATACTGAAGTTCAGTAATGGAAGCTGCCGACACCTTTGTTCCTGCCTGAGTCGTCTTTATTTTGAAGAGATCTTCATCTGGTACTCTAAGTCCAACCTGCCGTCTAAATTGGCACTAGCACGAGTAAGGAAGGCAGCCAAGAAATGAAAAAGAGAGTTGGCGCCAGCACATCCTTGTTTTAACCCTGTTTAGATGGGGAAGAACCCAGACTGGGTGCCATTGTGCATGACACTGCTGTTCATGCTGTCGTGGAGTTGCCTCACAATGGCGATGAATTTTGTTGGGCAGCTAAACCGGCTGAGGGTCCGCCAGAGGGCTTCCTCTTGACTGAGCCGAAGGCATTGGTTGCTGAGAATGCCATGTACAGGTCACGACCCTGTTCTCTGCACTTTTCCTGTATCTGCTGTAGTTGCTACAGTCTGGCCTGTCTCCTTTGTTTTCATAAAATGACAATGGAAGTTGCCTTTAAGAGCTTGGGGATTTCTCTTTTCCCATATATTCTCCAAGAGGGAGTGGAAACGGCTAGTAAGCTAGGATTCCATCAGTCCCTGAGGTTTTGTTATTTTTTATGTGTTTGATGGCAGTAGTTACCTCATCCAGGATGGAGGATAGTTTAGGAGCAGCTCTGATGCTGTGGGACCTGCTGGGTAGTCATGGATATCCACATTTGGCTTTCGGTTGAGCAGCAAATGGTAGTGCTCTTTCCAGTGCTGGATGATTGCCTTTCGTCATTAATTTGGGAGTTACTGCGGATGAGAGGAGGGGATGTGTCATGAGTGATTGGCCCATAAAGGGTTGCTCAGTCGCACAGACAGGACCGATTGCACTACTGCCTAGATCCCAGTGCATAAACGACCATTTTATCTGTGCCGCCCATGTGCAGAGTTGTGACTAGAGACTCCCGGCAGTCATCTCTGTCCTGTATCGTGCCACTCGTCTGTCGCCATAGGACTTTTTGGGGAATAGGGTTTGATGATGATGAGAGGTATGATAAGGTGGATGATGGCTGTGTGGAGTTGATTTATGTGGTGAGACAGGAACGCAGGCTGCAACCACACATTTCGGCTCCCTTTCCTGATCCAGTGGTGCTGTTGCAACGAACGACTGGGGAGAGGGAGTTGCAATGGACTGCCGATAGCCCAGTTTTTGAGTTTCTGAAGCCTGTCCATCAGGCATTGCTTTCGTCCGGGTGTAGTCGTTGTTTCCATGGTGGTCACCTCTTCCGGCTATACCACCGTTGGGGTCCACCACCACCACCCTCTTCACCATCACCCACCTCACCACCCACCTTAAACCACCATCCACCCCATCACTACTACCACCACTTTCCTCCCTCACCACCACCATCTTCACCACCACCATCTTCACCACCACCCACCCACCACCACCACCACCACCACCACCACCACCACCACCACCTTCACCACCACCCACTACCACCACCTTCACCACCACCCACCTTACCACCACCACCTTCTTCACGACCACCCACCTTACCACCACCTTCTTCACCACCACCCACCCCACCACCACCACCACCTTCTTCACCACCACCCACCTTACCACCACCTTCTTCACCACCACCACCCACCACACCACCCTCTTCATCACAACTACCTCTTACTACCCAGCAGTAATTGAAAACCTGGATGTTAACGTTAGTGGATCGTCTTCCGGGGTATGGTTAGCCAGTGCAGAGTTGTCTGGTCTTCTCGGCTATTCCTTGTTCTGCCTCGTTCAAAAAAAAATCCCTTTTCGTTATTACAGAGGAATAACAGAAGGAGGTGTCATTATTACCACGCAGCCCCCACACCACAACCTCCACACTACAGTCCCCCACACCACAACCTCCACACTACAGTCCCCACACCACAACCTCCACACTACAGTCCCCCACACCACAACCTCCACACTACAGTTCCCCACACCACAACCACCACACTACAGTCCCCCACACCACAACCACCACACTACAGTCCCCCACACCACAACCACCACACTACAGTCCCCACACCACAACCCACACTACAGTCCCCACACCACAACCTCCACACTACAGTTCCCACACCACACCACCACACTACAGCCCCACACCACAACCTCCACACTACAGTTCCCCACACACCACAACCACCACACTCACAGTCCCCCACACCACAACCTCCACACTACAGTCCCCCACACCACAATCTCCACACTACAGTACCCCACACCACAACCCCACACTACAGTACTCCACACCACAACCTCCACACCACAGTCCCCACACCACAACCTCCACACCACAGTCCCCCACACCACAACCACCACACCACAGTCCCCCACACCACAACCTCCACACTACAGCCCCCACACCAATCTCCACCACAGTCCCCACACCACAACCTCCACACCACAGCACTCCACACCACAACCTCCACACTACAGTCCCCACACCACAACCTCCACACTACAGTCCCCACACCACAACCTCCACACTACAGTCCCCACACCACAACCACCACACCACAGTCCCCCACACCACAACCCACACTACAGTCCCCCACACCACAACCCACACTACAGTCCCCCACACCACAACCTCCACACCACAGTCCCCCACACCAACCCCACACTACAGTCCCCCATACCACAACCTCCACACTACAGTCCCCCACACAACAACCCCACACTACAGTCCCCCACACCACAACCTCCACACTACAGTCCCCCACATCACAGTCTTGCTCCTGCACTGCACCACTACCCGCCCCTCCACTACACCACCACACTTCCTACCCACCTCCCCACCACAACCCTACTCCCGCATCCACTGCACCACATCACATGCTGTCGTCTTGTGTATAGCGCTGTGTTGCCTGGTAGTTGAGGTCAGTGAACGCTCTAGGATCTTTGATAAGATCGGTGACGTATTAGTCGAGGATTACTCGGGTAATTATCTGGCGGGTGATTGTTGTTGTTGTTGTTGTTGTTGAATTATCTTCCAACACCTTTGATGATACCCTTTGATGATGATGTTTTAACCCTTTGAGGAAGATGTTTTAACCCTATGAGGACGATGATTTAACCCTATGAGGACGATAATTTAACCCTATGAGGACGATGATTTAACCCTATGAGGACGATGATTTAACTATTTGAGAATGATGTTTTAACCCTCTGAGGACGATGGCTTAGCGGCAAATTTAGCCATTGAGGACGATGGTTTAACCCTTTGAGGACGATGATCTAACCCTTTGAGGACGATGTCTTAACTATTTGAGAATGATGTTTTAACCCTCTGAGGACGATGGCTTAGCGGCAAATTTAGCCATTGAGGACGATGGTTTAACCCTTTGAGGACGATGTTTCAACTCTTTGAGGACGATGTTTTAACCTTGGAGGAAGACGGTTTAGCCTAATGCTTTTATTTTTGTTTTTACTAAAGGAATCCTAGACTGTTACACAATATTCCGCGTCACTAGTCCCCTGTTGTCCATTATTACAGTAATCTCAAGAAGGTATTATGGCAGTCGGGAGTTGATCTACGTAATAAAATAGGAGTCTATATGGACCTATGTTTATATAACGCCTCTTGTTGTAAATACAGCTACAACAGTTTAAGAGATTGTTTCAAATGCAGCCTTAAAATTTCCTTAATTTTTTACGTGTTTATATTGCTATATTTCAATTTCATAATATTCTGAAAACCCAAAGAAGCAGAAATTTCACCTGGACGACTGAGGAAGACTAACACGTTAGGGTGTGTCATGGAGGCTTAATTTTTTTTTTGAGTTTTGAAAAATCATTGTAATTATTAATGATGTATAGTTCTATGTGCAGAATCATGTGATATCTTCAGATTTGAAAAAGGTTTCTCATTTTTGCTAGGTAAATTTTAACTTGAAATCTTATGAAAATTTAGTATTCCACCCTTTTACCAACACCACTAAATAGCTTATTTAGAAGTAAAGTAAATGTGTCAGGTTAATTTATTAGGATAGAAAATGATCCAGAATAATTGAAACGAATGATCTTGACATTTATTAAATTTATTATTCCTTTGAAAACAAAATCATCAAATACAAAAACCGGTTTACTACTACGACCCGGTGTTGCTGCACACCATAGAAACATGTCTTTCTTGCTTCTGTTCTCATCACCTCCCTACTGCGTACCTGAGCTCGGATGTAGCCTTCCCTCCTCTCTGGCTGTACACGTGACTGCTGGCCTCGCTCACTTGCTGTACACAGCGCTCTATACTCTGGGTGTCACGAGGGCCAGGCTGAGGACATGCATGGGGGTTGTCAGAAACTCTGGCTTAGACATTGGTGAGGCTGCAGGTAGAGGGGGCTCACTGCCAACCTGGATGTTGTATCCAGATCTATGAGATCAGTGAGGGTCTTGGCACCTCGTTGACTTCAGGGAGTCTTCCTGACCCTGAAGGAATCGTCACCAACTGATTAAGTCATGCCCAGATCCTCTCATGATCTCATATCCAAGATCTTTTTGACTGCCACTCTTCTCTCCTCTCCATCCTTACTGCAGGCATTGTCTGCAGAACTTTGCCTCAAGGATAGGCATACCAGGAAGATCTCCTCACAGTCTGCTCCACAATCTGAACAACCTTCAGCAGCTGACTCTCCTCCAGGAGCTCAAGCTGGAAGAGAGAACATGCCTCGGACCTTGAGGAGGTGATGGCTTGACCTTGGTGTTGAACCAATTTGGCAAGTAGACCTCACGATGAATTGGACAATAGAGTCTCAGGTTGTGAAGCTGGTTCCTTTCAGTTTATGATGAGCGACTTCCAAATTCTGCAGAACCTGAGAGCCGTTGTGAGCCACCTAGAATGTGAGACTGGACCTATCTGCAGGTAAGCAAGTCTATCGGGCATGGCCAATTTTTGATGCTTTTTTACCAAATCATGTAACCATAGTATGGCAATTCAGTACTCAGGGTCGTCAATGACTTAGTATGTACCAAGCTCAGCAGTGGAGGGGCCAACTGTGATTTTTCCAAAGCTCGGATTTATTTCTAACTCAGTGGCAGAGTTCAGCATCTTGCCAAGAGGACCAGACTATCTGTTGTTTGAAGTCTTGCCATCCAGCTCCTGGATCAGATGTCTGAGTGGCAACTCGTTAGTGTAATGGAATCTGGCTTTCAATCCAGACCAGCTTCCTCCCAATCTTCCGCTCCTATCCGCACTGTATGAGCCCCCCCTTGCCACCCTGTGTTACGTGTTGGTGCTGTCCTCCAATGGCCTGCAGGGTCTGGTCTACCGTTCACTCTCTCTGAGCCAGTTCACAATGTTATCTGCCGCACTATCTCCAGCTGGTTTCTGATGTCATTTTCTCTGGAGTGAAATGCTGCAAATACTTTCCTCCTGGTTCACTGCAGCAGGAGTAGTGTTCCTCCTTCACCATGGCAGGGAACAACTTGTCCAGAATCTCCAACTTTCACTTAGACACTTTAGTGTCATCCCTTCTCCCATCAAAAAGAACAAACAATTGATTCCATTTTTCTCTTATCCCTGTAAAACTCCTCTTCTAGGTTACTGACAAGTTTCTCTGAGCTCTCCTTACTTTGTTATGATCTATCACCAGGTGAACATCATCAGGTGTTATCAAACCACCGTCAACCCAGGCAGCTGTTGCTATCTCTGCAGTTTCTCTGAGACCAGTGTGGTGTCGCATGCCAATGAAGCTATGCTCGGGATATCTTTCTATTTCGAATCTTATGCCTGCTGGAAGGTTTGGGATCGTATTTTTCTGGAGTTAAGGGACAAAGTCACCATTCTCCTGGTCGGCTTTTCGGATCAGCCATGGGAAGTCATTAAACTCTGGAATCAGCTTGACTCAATCATCGGCCTTTTTACACACTCACCCAGGCCTTCTCAAGTCTCTTTTCCTCAGCAATTCTTCTCCTCTTCTGTCTCTCTCTGTAGCAGCCTCCTGTCTCTTGGACTCGGAATATCGCGGCTAGAAATCTTGAGAGCCCTATACTACCAGTCTTCTCTCTCTGTGCTTTGACAAATGCCAGTTCGATCACAGGAATCTTCAGTTCACGCTTGCAAATACAGGAGATGTGGGCCTCCAGACTTACAGTCACGATCGCATCAAACTCAGGACAGAGAACAATTGGAGCCTTGCGTCAATTATGTCAAATAACTGGTCCGGTTGGCAGCTGTCATAACTTTGCAAGTTTTCCTCTCCCAAAGAGATATCTCTTGCCCTTTTCCCCAACTGGCTAGCAGTCTCTCACTAATCTTCTTCTGACTTGTTATATTTTGGAGGCTTGAACTGAGCGTTAGCCAGAGTGTACTGTGCCGGGTAGCTTTGGTCATATCACTTTGGCAATGTCTTTGTTTGTGTAAGTTCTTTAGTTCTTTTCACTGATTTGCCTGATTAAAACACCGCCTCAAAGCATCTCTCTCAATGTAGGCAACTCCGACTTCGGGTTCTTCTCTCCCCAGGCCAAGATAGTGACTGAGAGATGGCTGGATTTGGTTCCTCGTCCTGACACAAGCAGCCATCATAAATATTATCAACTTATAAATGCATCAGAATCTGAAACCAGAAAAAAAATACATTGGTGGGTTGTTAAAAATTAAATTCAGAAAGCAATGTTCACTATTTGGTGTAAATACTAATGCAGCTGTACGTTAGATTTTCGATAAATTTCACGCTAAAATTTACCTAGCAAAAAGGTTGCAAAATATTGAAACTGAAATTATTTTCTCTGTTTATATACACTAAATCTACCAAAAAGCATTAGTTTTAGCTGATCTTCCTCCTATGACACTCTACTAACACGTGTCAAGGTAAACTTCCAACTTTTGCTTGTGTTTCATTCCACTGCTGCCACCTCCCGTTACTTGGTTGGGTCACTTGAGCTTGATAACATTTAGAGATCATTTTAATACTAGATGGAATACTGAACACACTCGCATTTCTTCTTAAATTATTTCTAATGTTTTCGTTTTTTTTTACGTTGTTTCATGTTCGTGAGTGAATCCCAACTGCGAGATATGATGTGGAAAATTGCATGAGGACCACTAAAGCCTTTTTTTTTTTTTTTTTTTTTTTGCTATCTGAGGAGTTCATCAATAATCTGTATCCAGAATATATCAAGGCCTCATCAATCTGCTTTAATTTGAATGTGTGATCGTTGCGTATGTTCGATAAATGTAATTCCACTTCCTCTTTGGGACTAAGCTGCGATTGGTTTCATGTTGCTTCAATGAAAATATTTCTCAACCGGGCATAGTTGACGAAAATATATTTTGAAGATACTGCAATTTTTCAATCGTGTCCTACAGTTCTTATAACCAGCACTGTACGATACATGTAGTATGTTGTAATGATATTATTGTTTACTTTTATAACTAAACACAGATCCTTTTGAAGACAGTAACCAATTAGTTAGTGAAGGTTGTGTGTGTGTGTTGTGTGTGTGTGTGTGTGTGTGTGTGTGTGTGTGTGTGTGTGTGTGTGTGTGTGTGTGAGCTTGACCTGTTGAAGTTTATCAAGATTTTCGTAACAAAACTGTTCTTTTACTTCAGTTATTGTCTAACATCTAAAAGTCTGAAGAAGTAAACCCGAGGTTTGTTAGTGAGGTGACTTTAGTCTGTCAGATACCATCGCTTCAAAGGACAATGTATCATCATAAACGACACCTTCTGCAGGAGGATTAAGTCCATCACCAAACCAAGTGAATCCCAGTGCTCGGTAACTGTCCAAATACAAACATTTTTCTTTGTTTTTTGTCTCCTCTGTCTTGCTCATCGTGGGACCAAAATTTAATTTTTCACACAAATTTCCACTTTTGTTCATTATTGTATCCTCACCGGTTGGTTGGGGGACTCTCTGTGCTGAATAAAATCGTCTGTCGTTAACCAAATAAAATATTTAAGTGGCGTCCCATAGTACAGGGACTAGTGGAGATAATTTATTAATGATAAACTAACTCATTATAACTTTTAGGCACATAATGAATGCCTTACACTATAATCGTTGCAACTGCTAACTATAAACCTCTCTAGGGAAGGTGAGGCTGTGTACTGGCAGTAAAGGTGATGTAGCTCCACGATGAAGAGTTGCCAACACAAGAACACACAGTAGAGAGCAGCTGTAGTGACAACATATAACTCAAACTTTACTTTTGGCTTTTTATATTACTGCTATTGTTGTTATACAGAAATTGACTACAATATATAAACACTCGGATGTCACGGCACCCCTGGGAGATGTCTGGCACCCCTGGGAGATGTCTATGACACCCCTGGGAGATGTCTATGACACCCCTGGGAGATGTCTATGACACCCCTGGGAGATGTCTATGACACCCTATGGCTGCTTCCCACAGAGATGTCTATGACACCACTGGGAAATGTCTGGCACCCCTGGAGATGTCTATGACACCCTGGTAATGTCTATGACACCCCGGAAATGTCTGGCACCCCTGGAGATGTCTATGACACCCTGAAATGCTTGACACCCTGAAATGTCTATGACACCCTGGGGAGATGTCTATGACCCCCTGGGAGATGTCTATGACACCCCTGGGGAGATGTCTATGACACCCTGGGAGATGTCTATGACACCCCTGAGTCTCTATGACACCCCTGGGAGATGTCTATGGGGATGTCACCACTGGGAAAACCTGGGAGTGTCTGACACCCTGGAATGTCTCACCCTGGGAGATGTCTATGACCCCTGGGAAGATGTCTATGACAACCCCTGGGAGATGTCTATGACAACCCCTGGGATGTCTATGGCACCCCTGGGGAGATGTCTATGACACCACTGGGAGATCTGCTTCTATGGCACCCTGGGAGATCTCTGTACCCTGACTCTGTGACACCCCTGGGAGATGTCTATGGCACCCTGGGAGATCTCTTAGTACCCCTGGGAGATATCTATGGCACCCCTGAGAGATCTCTATGGCACCCCTGGGAGATCTCTAACCCCTGGGAGATGTCTATGGCACCCTGGGGAGATGGCTGCTGGCACCTGGGCACCCCTGGAGATCTCTATGGCACCCTGGGAGATCTCTATAACCCCCTGGGATTCTTGGCACCCTGGATCTCTATGGCCCTGGGAGATTCTATGGCACCCTCTGTAGCACCAGATCTGTATGGCACCCTGGGAGATCTGTATGGCACCCCCTGGGAGATCTGTGGGCACCCTGGGAGTCTCTATGGCACCCCTGGGAGATCTCTATGACACCCCTGGGAGATGTCTGTGGCACCCCTGGGAGATTCTTGATCTCTGGGAAGTCTCTCCCCTGGGAGATCTCTTGTGACCACTCCTGGGAGATGTCTATGGCACCCCTGGGAGATCTCTAGCACCCTGGGAGATATCTATGGCACCTGCGAGATCTCCTGGCACCAGATCTGTATGGCACCCCTGGGAGATCTGTATGGCACCCTGGGAGATCTGTACCCCTGGAGATCTGCTGGGAGATCTCTATGGCACCCTGGCTCTACCCCTGGGAGATCTCTATGGCACCCTGGGAGTCTCTATGGGCACCCCTGAAGTCTCTATGGCACCCTGGGTGATCTCTGCCTCATGGCACCCCTGGGAGATCTTTATGGCACCTGGGAGATGTCTATGGCAATCCTATGGGAGATGTCTATGGCACTCCTGGGAATGTCTATGACACCCTGGGAGATGTCTATGGCACTCCTGGGAGATCTCTGACACCCTGGGAGTCTGGGCACCCCTGGGGATCTCTTGGCGCCTATGGTCTCCCTAGCACCTGGGAGATCTCTATGGCACCCTGGGAGATCTCTATGGCACCCCTGGGTGATCTCTGTAGCACCCCTGGGTGATCTCTATGGCACCCCTGGGTGATCTCTATGGCACCTAGGAGATCTCTACCCCTCTGGGGAATCTCTATGGCACCCTGGGAGATCTATGGCACCCCTGTGGGGATCTCTGGCACCCCTCTGGCCCCTGTGTCTCTATGGCACCCCTAGGGAATCTCTAGATCTCTATGGCAACTCTAGGAGATCTCTATGGCACCCTAGGAGATCTCTATGGCACCCTGGGTGATCTCTATGGCACCCCTGGGTGATCTCTGGCACCTGGGAGATCTCTATGGCACCCTGGGAGATGTCTATGGCACTCTGGGAGATCACACCCTGGGAGATCTCTGTGGCACCCTGGGAGATCTCTATGGCACCTGGGGAGTCTCTATGGCCCTGGTCTTATGGCACCCTGGGTCCTGGGTGATCTCTATGGCACCCTGGTGATCTCTATGGCACCCTGAGATGTCTATGGCACCCTGGGAGATCTCTATGACACCCTGGGAGATCTCTATGGCACCCTGGGAGATCTCTACAGGCACACCTCTGGGAGATCTCTATGGCACCCCTAGATCTCTATGGCACCCTGGTGATCTCATATACCCTGGGTGATCTTATAGCACCCCTAGATCTTAATGGGAGATCTCTATGGCACCCCCCTGGCTTCTGGCTTGTCTATGGTATGAGAGCCTCTGTGGGCATTGTCCTCAATGGTTAACACTCCGCCTTTTACCACATCTCAATATTATTTTATTTTGAACAATTTATTTACTTTTCTTATCATTTCATTTATCATCAATTGAAGGTGTAGTGATAGCGACAACAACAATATGTAATAATAATAATAATAATAATAATAATAATAAGCACAATGTTTGCTCGGAGCTTGGGAATATATATGCCATTCGATCCCTTAAGAATATTGCACAATACATGATACATAAACATATAGTTGCACTTAAAGAGGTTTGTAATGCAGAAAACATTACAGGATCTTCTACAGTACAAACACACGTGGTAAAGACACTGTAGACACATCAATGAAACATTTTTACGTCTGTCTATAACTTTTACTGTCACATATGTAGGACAGGTTTTATAGCTTACAGATGTGTGTGTGTGTGTGTGTGTGTGTGTGTGTGTGTGTGTGTGTGTGTGTGATGACAGGATATCAGACAGTGGTAAGAACTCATTTATCAGAGTTGTTTGTGAACTTGATGCCTTTTCCTACCTAACACACAGTCGGTATAAGGTTATTAGTAAGTAAACGTGATGCTGTATATACTGATGGTTGACGTGCTGTAAAGGTGAGTCCTGAACCTTAGCTGAAACATTAGTTGTATGGGTGAAGTTATTTACACACTAGTGGAATTTGTACTGGGTGTTAGGAAGTGCTGATGTTAGGGGTCAACTTGTAAGTGCCCTCCCTGATCTAAGTATTGACGGACATTCTTGTAACCTATTTAATCACGACCTACATTATTTCTATATAATTATACGTTTCTGTTGTTTTGTATCTGTTCTTTAGTGAGCCCTGACTGCCATACAGTAGCTATATACCCAAATGGTGATCTAATGTACCAAGTATATAAGGCGACTAATGTATAGTCAAATGCCTTCACCAATATGATGGAGGCATGAGCAGGTGCGGCTGTACTCTTCCTAATAAATGTGAAATAAACTGTAGCCAAGGAAGTATGTTGTTGGATCTCCTCAGTTACCGTGTTGTAAGTTATAAATTGACGGTTTTATAGATGCAAACGTGTGTGTAATAATAATAATAATAATAATAAACGGTTTATTAATAGAGTTGCAGTCGGTGGCTGAAAATATACAGACTTACATTTGATTTAGACATAATGATATAATATGCATTGAATACATTTACAGGGCTGTACAGTGTGTGTGTGTGTGTGTCTGTCTGTCTGTCTGTCTGTCTGTCTGTTTGTCGGTCTCAATTCTTATACGTGTATGCTAGGGATCGTAATTTCTTACTGGTAAATCCCATTATGTCGGTCTTTGTTGAATGCTTAGAACCCTGATATTTATGTTGCTTCATTTGTCTGTGAACTGCAGAGATTAATACTATTTAAATGGTTGAGGTTTTTAAGTCATGTCTTAAGGGATGTGAGTTACCTTTATTAATGGAAGGGGATTAGGTAACTGTTCTTTAGGGAATATAAGATGGGATGTAATTTTATGAAGGGCTCGAAAGTGAGATATGATTTGGTTAAGTAAATTACCAGAGTGATCCTCGAGTTTCCCCCGAGAAACACGATAGAACCTAAACTGGCAACCTAGACAGGGGAAACTGAGGGCAGAGGACTGGGGACTCATGTAGAGGACGTCTTGATCCAGCTGGGGGTTAATTTTTACTTGTTGAAAGCGAGGATATTTTTAATCGTTTTAATATATCATTTGTACCACTTACCAGGTATTTTCATTGTGATGATGGAGACGATAATTATGATGATAACTATGATGATGATGATGATGATGATGATGTCACGTTAAGTAAAACTTGTTATGCTTCATCAAGTTCGTTATAAGAAAAATAATTGTATGTCATACCAGAAAACATGAGAGTATTTACATAATTTCATTCATCCTTAACTCCTGTAAAGTGAGACAAAGTGAGTCAGGCTCCCACATAGCCTGAATACTTTACATCTAGGTCACTCTATTCACTGGAGTTGAATAGTCACTGTACATCACCGGCCACTCTTCCCCTTCCACACACACACCCCTCTGCACTGTGTCTTTGTTACTCCTTAGCTACTGAGTAATTGTCACCAATACCCATAGTCTTTTATAATAATACCTTTCGTTTGGTTATAAGTTCAGGAAGCATAAATGTAAGCAGGAGGGACGCTGGTGATGTGGTACGTATCGTGGTGTTTACCCAAGATGCTAGTAAAACATATGTGACGCAGATTGACCCTGTGCTGGCTGATAACAGAAGGATGGAGGTCGACCGAATAGGGAAGTGGGATAGAGATGGTGATGTAACTGGTCAGGGCTTCACTAACTGGTTTAGAGCTACACTAACTGGTCCAGGACTACAATAAGTGGTTTAGAGCTACACTAACTGGTCCAGGACTACAATAACTGGTTTAGAGCTACACTAACTGGTCAGGGCTTCACTAACTGGTTTAGAGCTACACTAACTGGTCAGGGCTTCACTAACTGGTTTAGAGCTACACTAACTGGTCCAGGACTACAATAAGTGGTTTAGAGCTACACTAACTGGTCCAGGACTACAATAACTGGTTTAGAGCTACACTAACTGGTCCAGGACTACAATAACTGGTTTAGAACTACACTAACTGGTCCAGGACTACAATAAGTGGTTTAGAGCTACACTAACTGGTCCAGGACTACAATAAGTGGTTCACGGATACTCTAACGGGTCCAGGGCTACACTAACTGCTTCAGAGCTACACTAACTGCTACAGGGCTACACTAATTGCTACAGGGCTACACAAAATATTACATTATTACATCACTATAAAAGGTGATATCCTTTATTCCTTAATACTACTGAATATAACTCCAGGAATCCCTGTTAATGTACTAGTAATGATTTATACGTCGGTAAATAGTGTGTTTAATAATAATAATAATAATAATAATAATAATAATAATAATAATAATAATAATAATAATAATAATAAACGGTTTATTAATAGAGTTGCAGCCGGTGTGTGTGTGTGCGTGTGTGTGTGTGTGTGTGTGTGTGTGTGTGATTTTTTGATTGATTTTGCGTCTTACAGCGGCTAGTTTATTGAAGAAAATTTCATGTGAGAATCTTGTGGCAGCTGTGGTTGTAGTTCAGTTGCCAGTTCATTAATATAATTTTCTTCATTATTTAAGCAAATATACGAACATTTGGAAACTTATCATGACCTTAAATAACATTGAATAGTTCATTATTAAAAAAAATCTTCCTTTGGTTTGTTTAATAATTATCCCGACAGTGATACAGCCGAAAACAGATCCACCGATCACAATCACCATTACATACAGCCTTCCTTTACCAAGTATTGCCAGGTAAAATTGCTAGCACGAGGCCCAGGGTGGGGTTGGTGCATCTTTGGCGGACTGTTCAGTCACTCAAAAAAGTCCTGTCGCGAACCATGAACCCCGAGATTCAGACTCTTGAATCTGAAGCATTTATAGACAGAATAATGTATCAGTGTCTTCTGCTTCGGGTTCACGAGTCTGAATCTCGGGGTTCGTGGTTCGCGACAGGACTTTTTGGGTGACTGTACATGGTTCAGGGTGATTTGCATTTTACGATGAGTTTTAGTATGTACAAGAATTTCATCAGCATTGCTGATTGTGATGTTGCTGGAGTTGTCTGGTAATGTATTTAATAATGCTTTCATAAGAACGTTGAACAAAATGGGACTAAGTATTCCACTTTAAGGAGTGCCAAGTTGCATATCTTTAACTTCACTCTTGTAACCCTGAAACAGTGCAGCAGCCCTTCTATTAGTGAGGTACCCACTTATCCAGTGTAACAGAAGCCGACCTCCTACATCCATTTTGGCAAGAACGTACAACATAAGTTGCCTATTGGCAATATGAAATGCAGATTTTAGGTCAAGAAATATTGTGTATCTCTGCCTTTCATCACCATGCACAGTTAAAAGTGCGGTGATGCAATTGTGTACATCTTTACCATGAGTGAAGCCATTTGTGTTAGGAAAGATGTGTTCTCTGATTCTATATAAGAGTCTGCCAAGAACCATCCTCTCAAAGGTTTTACACAGGCAGCTGGTTAGTGATATGGGACGGAAATCATCAGGCTGTCCTGGTTTCGGTATTGGTACAACGATACTGTTGGTCCATGATGTGGGTAGTTGGCCCTCGGCGTGACTCATATTGTACAATGCCAATAATAGATTGCCTGGCACACACAGGGGCCGTAGACCTACCTCTGGCGAGGGCGGCGTCAAGCTTCCACTCAGTATATGGAACATGACACTCATCGTGTTGTTTGCCCAGCATAAAGTTAATGAGATTATTTCTCTCCACAGACTTCGCATCAAAGAGTCCTCGAGTCCTAGTTGGTAACATGTTATAGCTAGAGACATGAGCCCACTTTGTTATTAGCTCATTCGATTTCTTGCAGAGAGTTTGTATGGGAGACGTGTCTACTGTTTTTACCCCTGATTGTGTTTATATCTTACCAGGTTTTGCTGAGGGAAGTGTGTTGGTTCAGGCTGTTGACATATGTTTCCCATGCATTTTGTATGAGTTCGTTTACACGCTCCCTGATGGCAGCAAGGGAGGCTAGATACAATTGTAACATTTGAGGTGTTCTAATTTGTTTGTAACCCTTACCCACCCCCCTGACTCTAGCCCTGAGTTTTTTTTTCAGTTTTTTCCTTTTTTTGGTGGAGGCATTGTTAGTGATGTATGTATAAGTCCATGGAGACTTTGGTAGTTGTGAGGCTTGTAATCCTTGTACCAGTCATGGATGAAGTGTATGGACTGGCTTTCATGTTCGAGTTTAACTGAGTCTACGTCTGTTGAGTTGCCGTCAGTGGGGGTGTCATTGGCTACTTGTATACTAGCTTGGATTGGGCTGTGGTCAGACATAATATCAGTGACACCATCAGAGCTATGAGTTGTGTATGATAGATTATAACCAATACACTTGTCTAGAGCCCCGCCATAGATGTGTGTTGGTTCATTATTACCTATAATTTGAACATCTTCATATGCGCTGAGAAGTGAGATAAGTCTCCTACCATTGGCGTTAGTGGTGGGGTCACCTAATTTCTTGTGTCTAGTATTCAGGTCACCAATTAAGACAGTGGGCTCAGTGTGTACAAAGTCTGGGAGATCTGTGCACTGAAGCTGGTCTGAGGGAGTATGGGCGTTTAGCACGTTGAGTGTGAGTTACTCAGGTGGATAGTAATCCCATGGTACAGTACTAAAGGTTGGTAGTCTTTCGGGATACAGGAGGTACATGCGGTAGTGACTTCTTAACATACAACAAACATGTGTGACCAGAACTAGAGTCATAAAACACATAATTGGGCAGACTGGGTGGGGGCTTACCATTAGGTATGAGACACTACTGCAGACACACAATATTGATGTCCTCACTCACAACTTTCTGTTGTAGGTCAGGGTATCGTTTTCTAAGGGATGAGATGTTCCAACTCATCACCTTCACCGCTCTCTATCTCTGTCTGGTATTAACACTGGCCATTATGCACTATATTTGGAAAGAAGCTGAAGGCACTGTATGATACTGTTGTTTTTTTTTCATGCTGCCTGTCGCTTCTGCAAGTAGGATGCTTTTTAATATTTTTGAAACATTTCTGGAGTATGTGCTGCTCACCAGTTGATCTATTTCAGTGGCAGACATTAACACACTTTGGTTACACTCGACATCACCACCATTTGCAGTTTGTGTTTGTTCATCTTCACTCACCATGTCCACAGAGGCATCAGTAAAACTGTTACCAGTATCACTGTTTTCCTCTCCGTGGACACTAGTTCCTGGTGGATCTTGAGTTTCCACATCCAGTACTAACATTTGAATGTCTTCAGTTTGATTGTAATCTTTTTATGGCTGCTGCTCTGTGCTGGTGGTGGTCTGTTTCTGTACTGCCTCGCAGAGGCTGTTTAACATATCAGTTTGAGCTGCAAGATTGAGTTTTGATTTCTTTAGTTTTTAGGTGTGAGTGCATACCAATATGAACGTATTTGGTGTGGATGTAAGTGTTATTGTGTGAATATAAAAGTGGATATACAGTAGGTAGTGTGGATGCAGGTGTAAATGTACAGTCGGGGTCAAAAGTCTTGTACACTTAGCAGTATCTGGCATCTACAGTACTTCTGAGTTATACATATATGATTGGGATATACTAATATCACTACTGGTCATCACACATTATGCCTGAACCACAAAATGGGATAAAACTCTCCTTAATACCTAAGAACTTCGGGTACTTACATGACAAATACTGTCGAGTGTTCAAGACTTTTGACCACCAACTGTACAATAGGTAGTGTGGATGTAGGTGTACGTAAATGTGTGGTGTGGATGGATGTTGTGGCAGGTGGATGTGTGGAATTGTGTGATTTTGATGTAGGAATCGGTGTTTGTAAAGTAGATGTAAATGTGGGTGGGGGTGCGGGTGTTGTGGTGTAAATGTAGGTCTAGGTTTAAGTTAAGGGGGGGGGGTGAGTGGTGTGGATACTGGTGTAATTGTGTGTTTATGTTCTGGGCGTAAGTGTGGATATGGGTTGTATTGATGTAGGTGTGAGTGGTGTACTTGTTAAACCTGTGAGGTGAGTCGGGTACCTATGGTATCGGTACAAGTAAGGATGTTTGTAGTGTATATATACGTGTGCGTGGTACTAGTGCAGTTATCAATGTTGTATAGGTGTAACTGTATAGTATGTGTTTGTGCGTGAAGGTGTTATGCAGGTTTGGGTACGTAAAGCTGTTTTTAGGTTTAGCTCTTTCTCTGTGTGATGTACGAGGTGGCGTTGCTGCCATTCACAAAACTCATTCACCACACAACATAACTACACCACACTACACAACTACACCATACTACACAACTACACCACACTACGCAACTACACCACACTCCACCACACTACATAACTACACCACACTACACAACTCCACCACACTACACAACTACACCACACTACATAACTCCACCACACTACACAACTACACCACACTACACAGCTACACCACACTACATAACTCCACCACACTACACTGCTACACCACACTACACAGTTCCACCACACTACACAACTACACCACACTACATAACTCCACCACTCTACATAACTCCACCACACTACACTGCTACACCACACACACACAGTACACCACACTACACCCACCACTACACACAACTACACTCACCACACTACACAGCTACACCACACTACATAACCCACCACTCTACACAACACTACATAACTCCACCACACACACAGCCACACCACACTACATAACCCCACCACACTACACACACACCACACTACACACACACACACTACACAGCTACACCACACTACATAACTCCACCACACACACATCACACTTCCACCACACTACACAACTACCACACTACACAGCACACACACTCACCACACACACAGTTCTACACAGTACCACACACACAGCACACAGCAACACCACACACACAGTTCCACCACACTACACAGCTACACCAATCAACATAACTCCACCACACTAAACAGTTCCAACACTCTACATACTACACACACACAGTTCCACCACACTACATAACTCCACCACACACACAGCTACACAACACTACACAGCTACACCACACTACATAACTCTACACTACATAACTCCATTACACTGCATAACTCCACCACACTACACAGCTACACCACGACACAGCTACACCACTACATAACTCCACTACACACAACTCCACCACACTACATAGCTACACCACACTACATAACTCCACCACACTACATAACTCCACGACACTACATAACTCCACCACACTACACAGTTCCACCACACACATAATTCCACCACACTACATAACTCCACCACACTACACAGCTACACCACACTATACAGATACACCACCACTCTACATAACTCCACCACACTACACAGTTCCACCTCACTAAATAATTCCACCACTCCATAACTCCGCCACACTACACAGTTCCACCACACTACACCACACTACACACCTCCACCACACTAAATAATTCTACTACACTCCATCCACCACACACACAGTTCCACCACACTACATAACTCCACCGCACTACGCAGTTCCACCACACTACATAGTTTACACAGTGCCACCACACTACACAGTTCCACCACACTACACAGTTCCACCATACTACACAGTTCCACCACACTACACACCTCCACCACACTACATAGTTCCACCACACTACACAATTCCACCACACTACACAGTTCCACCACACTACACACCTCCACCATACTACACAGTTCCACCACACTACACACCTACACCACACTACACACCTCCACCATACTACACACCTTCACCACACTACACAGCTACACCACACTACATAACTCCACCACACTACACAGCAACACCGCACTACACAGCTACACCACACTACACAGTACCACCACACTATACAGCTACACCACACTACAGAGTTCCACCACACCTCCACCACACTACATAGTTCCACCACACTACACAGTTTCACCACACTACACACCTCCACCACACTACACACCTCCACCACATTACTCACCTCCACCACACTACACACCTCCTTACTGCAACTTGTGGCGCTGAGGTTTAATTGCTGTTGTTGTTGTTGTTGTTTGGTTGTTGTTGTGTTGGTGGTCCAGGCAGGCGGGTGTGGCATGTTGGTAATCCTGTTTGGGTAGTTTGATACTGCTTGATCTAGATGTTGCTCAGAGCTCGGCCATGGCTTGTGCTAAACGCTTTTGACAAGGCGTACAGAGTGTGTTTCAGAAGGCTGTTTATACAGTATTTGTATTTCAGAGCTCATTTGTGTATGTAAATCGGAGGTTTGTAAACTGTTTATTCTAAAGCCCATGTATTTATTTCAATGGCTGCCCTCATATGTGTTTCAGAGGCCCTTTATATATGTATTTAGAAGGCTGACCAAAGAATGTTGTATATACATTTATTTGTATTTTATTTTAATATCACGTGTAGACCATTCGATGTGGTAGACAGTGTTCATTAGCAGATAATTTTTTCCTGTGAGTAATGTTGTGAAATATGATTTGTATGAAGCGAATTTCATTACATTTAGCTTTTCTCTTTTAACATTATTTTGAGGGAGGCTACTATTGTACCTGTTGTAGTCAAGAGAGAGAGAGAGAGAGGCTGGTGAGGTTGATGTGCAGACCAAGAAGGAGAACCTCCAGGGTGTTGTCGTGGTTCACACTCGGGTGCTGGGACAGAATAACGCCCAAGACAACCACCCCCAACAATACACTCAATCTCCCACTTGACATTATCTCACCTCCTGAATAGTAAAGAGGACAATGTTTGGTCAATATCAGTCCTGTTCCATTATTCTTAGTTCTTGCATTCCATTACTTGTTAACCTTTGTATATTCTTAAATAAAGCAAAGTTTGCTTTATTAGTAATCAAAAGTGACACAGTACTGCAGGAGACTGGGAAAACTGGTAACGGAAAAATCACTAATGACACATAAGCAGAAGAAAAGTGATAGATATAACCTATTTCCTATACATTTATATCCCAAATGATCTATAACTGATTCCATTATCATTAAACACTACCCCCAGGTTAATATACTCACTCCAAAAAGTATTTTTACTGATGGGTTCGATGAATTTCAAATGAACACTGCGACTCCTGTTGTCTCTGTAGGATTTTCAAAATCTTTCGTGCATTGTGTCATATTGTCTCGCACAAAACCGTAAAGAAACTCTTTTGAGCGAGTGTGTCATATTTATTACATTTTCAGGTAATTTATATATTCATAGACAAAAAATAGTGTACAAATAAAAGTGGGATAAGACCTAGTAATATATTTCCAGAAACATTAAGCGATCTCCTTGCCCGTCGATACTAAACATTTCACGATACATTTATGACGATATATGATGACCTTGTGTGACCTGACCAGTGAGTCTTCTACAGCGACCGACACGGCCATGACCAGCAAGTGGGAGCTTTGACATACATATTACATAATACACCAACAAACATCTGCATAACGCCACACAAACTGTTAAAACTGACATAAAATGTTTTGGTAAAGTAATATAATATAAGGTACAAGGAAGCGACTTCATCTTTTCCAGCACGTTGGCAGAGTCACATTTTTCAGGGAGAAGTAAAGCTGTGGCAGAGATAAATGTCCAATAGGCAACTCACTGCCCACCTGTATTTCACACTGTGTCTTCTTGTTTGTTTTATAAGTAGTGAGTTTGTTGTTTACAGATTCTTATATTTGTTTTGTTTATTGCAGGTGAGCAACAGGTGGACGGTGTCTTCCATCACTGAGGTAAACAGTCAGTAAGTGACCTGGGACTCCTCTCTTCTTACTCACCCTTAATGTCGGTGTTGTCGACCAACTGGTTCATCACTATATCTTATATAGTGATCTATATATTGTTTTTTTTCAATAAGATTCTCGTAAATTATATTGGTATAATATTATACCTTTATTTACCAAGTGAATCTGGTGGCCGCCCTTGAGGAGTATGGAGGTTATAACTAGGAAGAATTATATAAGAACGAGACAATCTCGTACACCATAACAATATTGTCTTAAAATGAGGCACTAAGTGTCACTCTAGGTGGGTGAGTATCACCTGTTATTTTGTCTTATCAAGTGTAAGAGTTTATTACAAGTCTTGCTTCATCAGTTGTCCAGCCTCACGACCCCTGATGTAAGCGAACAATTATAGTAGTAGTTGATTTACAGGTGGTGTATGGGTCATCTTGGAGTACCTTTATGAAGACCTTAACTGTTGTTGTAACACATTGATGCTTATAACCAAAAACTAGTGTCAGATGACAACCTAAAGCATATAGTTTTACTACATAATGCCCGCCGTGTGTGTGTGTGTGTGTGTGTGTGTGTAAATAATAAAAATAATAATAAACGGTTTATTAATAGAGTTGCAGCCGGTGGCTGAAAATATACAGACTTACATTTGATTTAGACATAATGATATAATATGCATTGAATACATTTACAGGGCTGTACAGTACATAAATCAGGAGTTGTTTATTATTTTAACAATAGATGGGATGGTGCTGTTCTTATATCTATGGGTGCGGGCTCTTATGGGCTGTATTTTGTTGTAGTGGCGAACTGCGCGAGTTGGGTGGGGGGCTACAGGTGGCAGGAGGTGGCGATGACGAGGGTGGTGCAGTAGTCCACTGCCAAACCTTTCCAGTGCTTGGTGGTGGAGGTCACTGAGGGATGGCATTTCCAGGGTGGAGAGAGCGTTGGTGTAGTCTGAGTATTCTGCGCCGAGCATGATTCTGCAGGCCCTTTTCTGTACCTTCTCTAGCTGACGTTGTTGGGTGGAGTTGAGTGAAGACGACCAGGCTGGTGACGCATATGTGAGTTTGGGGAGAATAAAGGCGTTGTAGATGGTCCTCAGCTCTGGCGTGGGTGTCCCAAGTGTGTGTGTGTGTGTGTGCGATATGTACTATTTAATACTCTATAGCCACAATTATAAAACACTATAAACTATAATAAAAACATAAAATAGGAAAATAAAAAGAAAGATCAGCGTCCAGTGATACAGAAAGGCAAATAATTAAAACAGTGGATCCAAACTTATGTAACAACTGTAGGGAAAGTTACCACGTTGACAAGGGTGGTGGTGATGGAGTGAGGAAACCAAGGGAGAGGTTGTGGTAGACATGTGGCAATGGTGAAAAATGGGTTGGTGAAATGAGAATGGGACAAAGAGAACTAATGGTGAGGACAGGAGTGAGGGGATGTGTGAGTTGTGAGGATAGAGGTGGTTGAGATGTGAGGTGAAGATAAAATACATCCTATCCCCACAAAAAAATAATAACAATAATTTGACACCATCGTCTTTTAAAAGTTGTAGTAGAGAGAGTAACTGCAGGTGGAAGATATTATTATGTGACAGAAGGTTTGTCTATTAAGCTTGGTCAGCGAGGGTTGGCCAAAATGTTTATTATACAAAAATAAATCAGTCAGTTAGGATTGGCATTTTCATAGAGCTCCCTGACGTAATTATAGAGGGAAAACAATAAGTGATTAATTTAGTGAGGATATATGGGGAGGTATGAATGAGGTGGAGGAGGAGGTAGACTGCTGTATTAAGGAAGGTGAAGCTGTAAGGAAGAATGACCACTGAGGGAGTCTACACGGTAATGGTCAACGAGAGGAACTAAACGTTCTTATGTGATATTTCACTATTAAGCGGCTAGGTAGAAAGAACTTAAAGGTGGATTATAAAAAATGACCTTTAGTTTAGGAAGGGAAAGATCATAACATTCTGTGAGGTGAATGTTAAAACAAAGATATAGTACAACAATTTGGTCATTTTCCACCTTGACGTGTACGGTACTGTTGTCCTGCTCGGTGAGGCTCAGTTTGGTTAAAATAGGTAAGGAAGATGTCTCAGGCATGAGAGGGAATCATGGTCGTGAACAAGAACCAGTCAGTGCATTTCATAGCCTCTAACACGTAGATTTTGTCAAGCCTCTTCGGGGTCCGTGGTGTAAGAGTGAAGGGTATTAACAGACCAATCGACTGTGTAGCGGGAAAATGTCTCTAGCAGATTGACTGATCTGGTTAAAGTGGGGGACAAAAACGCCAACAGGAGCCGCACTCCTGGCCTCCCGAGTAGGTGTATTGACCAGTAGGAGGGTCACCCTCACACACCTTTTGATGGTGACATATTCCCTGAACCAACCTGCGTGACACTCTTAATAACCTGGAGGAGTATATTGACGGCATTTTTTCTTGCTGTTAATAGATAACATGAGGACGGGTGTAAGGTCATCGACAGCCAGTTCTGCTGCAGACCTCACTCACAGATCACTACACGTCTTATGCTCCTTAATGCAGATGTGCCCAAAACCAGGAGAAAATACACGAACGCACATACTGTACACATCAATCTTCTTCCTTAATAATGATTTCTGTAATTCATTCCCACAGCAGTAATATATGTGTTGTGATATCTTACTTCCTACCTCAACAAAGCGTCTCCTTTGGTTCACCAGACTCTTCACAGGCCAGCATCACCCATCAACAGTATACGTCTTTCCAAAAAAATCTCTCTAAGTGTTGCTCCCGATCACTCACGCGTTTTACTGCATCCTGGTGTCCCTCTCCTCACCACTAGTGCGTTCTTCGCCCAGTCTTTACAACTCCTTCGTGGTTTTCCTTCTCCTTCCTACCATTCACCTTTGAATTATACACACATTTGACCCATTTTACCATTCCTATTCCTTCAGTATGTCTATATTATCTGAACAAAACTTGAGAGGTTTTCTACTCAACTATTCTCTCTCTCTCTCTCTCTCTCTCTCTCTCTCTCTCTATGTATTTCTCAGTGTGGCTTAGTTTCTTTTCCAACTTAATTCCGTGATTCAGGTAGTCAATTATCACTCCGTTTACTGACACATTCACTCCCCTGAAACACGTTTATCTCTTCCTGTTTCTTTTTTCTACTCTAACATATGTTCCCAACCCACTCAGTTGAACAGTGTCATCAGCAAACAACAACTGACTCGCCTCCCATTAACATCCTGTATTATTATTCACCCATTTTGCACTTCTCTTATTAACCCATCCATGAAAATATTAAACAGGTCAGGTAACATTACACAAACTTAAAGATGGCATCAGTTTCCTTCTTCCTGACACAATATAACACATACGTTACTCATCCTCTAAATACCCTGGTCAACATTTAACAACTTCTCAATGACTTCTCACAGTTTCAACCCTTCCCATGCTGTTTTCTATTTATAGTATCGTATGATTTTCTAGACCCACGAAAACCACAAACAAATTCATCTCCTTCACGAGAAAAATTATTCAGTCGTGTTTGTTTTTTTGGGGGGGAGGGGGTTTTCTCTTTTATATGGAAACGCTTGAACTACACATTCTCTTCATTTCCTGGAGCCACCACAATGTTGTAGTTCTCGCATTAGTAACTCTATCTTAAACTTTCCCTTATATGCTCAACAGACGTCCAGGTATTCCTCCCTGTATACATAGGAATAATACAAGTTATTTTTTTTACCATTTATTGTGTATCTTTACCTCTGTACACACCTGCCATCTAGACTATAACTAATTCACCTTCTATCCTTAATAGTTCTCTTTTTTGTTTTTCTTCTTTCGCTTTATTTTGAAATTTTCCAATTTACTTTACTTTCTCTCTATTCTCCATTCATTCCTCTTTTTTTAATCGTCCTTTGCATGCAACTAACTCTCTTCTTGCTGTTACTTCCTACTTTCTTGTACCCACACACCTCCACTACACTGTTTAACACTATACATTTGAACTCTTCCCATTCTTCACCTCCTCCCCCTTCACCCCTATTAACTCAACATATGTCCACCTTGTCTCGGTTATATATCATATCTTTTCATTAAATTTTCTTTCTTCAGGTCAAATATTGTAATAATCATTTATTAAACTTACTTAGATCTCCTTTATTCTGAGCCTTCCATTCACCTTTAAATGTTGTTTCTACAGAGTAATGGTCACTTTCAACACTCCCTTTCTATCAGTCTCTCTCTATGTCCATTCATCCTGGCTCTCCATATTCCCCCCACAATCACTTTCAATTTCCTGTCACCAATTCTCACTGAAACTTCCAATACAGTAAATCCGAACCTCTCGAATCTCACCCTTTACTTCTTGTTGTTCTCATTCCTTAGTGCAAGTGTACTCGGTGTAACTCATCTCTGTCTCCTTAATTTTAATCTGATCTATACTATTCTGCCACCGGCCCCACCTCCTACTGCATCACACTATCATGCCTTTTGTTCTGCCCTTTAGAAAACTCCAGATTTAATATTTTATTTTTTACCCCCAGCTTACTTCTCCTTTGATCTAAACTATTTGCTGAACCGCATACCCACCTCCTCTCTCTCTCTCTCTCTCTCTGTATTTGTTCTGCTTTTAAACTGCATACGACAAGATAAAGTTACCATCCTCAGAATAGGGAGGTAAGGAGCGAGAAACAGTGGTAGTCGCTCCCCACGCCTCCTTATAGCACTATGATGTGCCGGACGAGCATGCACCCAACTACGGTACTACCCTGAAGTGGTTTTCAGTATGTCCTTATGCTGTGATGTTACATTACTAGTCGGCACACGCCAGGAACACGTCTTCATCATGCTTCTTCTTATCTTATTTGTCAGGCTGGTCTGCTATGTCCCACCTATATAAAGATGACCTTCCACCCACGCGAGAGTTATGCCTATTATGGAATATTATTATATTGATAATAATTTTTACCTTTACTGCATTTATAAAAAAAAATATATATATATATATATATATATATATATATATATATATATATATATATATATATATATATATATATATATATATATATATATATACACACACACACACACACACACGTGATCGGGGTAATTTCAGCCCAGTGGCGAGTCCGGTACAGTTTTCACAAAGCGGAAAGTTTGAACGGGAGTTGTTTATTAGCACGTAACCGCCAACTGCCGGAAGGCTTGGCAGCGTACGGCGACATCGTTTTCCAGTGTAAATAAAATGCTAATTAGTGCCTTCCTAAAGAAACCATCGACATGGGACCAGGTTTAGTTCCACTTTACGAATTTTTAGTGATTTTTCCACCAAGTTTGATGAAAAACGATTGTGCCGTTTCTGCTGCCCAGAACAGACAGACACGGCTATCTCCGTAGTGGTGCGAGATAATCATAGTCGGTTGTTATAACTGCGGTCGGTTGTTATAATCAGTCGTGGTTGTTATAATCATCGTCGTGGTGTTATAATCATGATCGTGGTTGTTATAACTGCTATCGTGGTTGTTAGTAATCATAGTCGTGGTTGTTATAATCATAGTCGTGGTTGTTATAATTGGCGGTCGTAGTTATAATCATAGTCGGTTGTTATAATCATCGTCGTGGGTGTTATAATCATAGTCGGCTATATAATCATGGTCGGTTGTTATAATCATCGTCGGTGTTATAACTCATGATCGTGGTTGTTATAATCATGATCGTGGGTGTTATAACTATAGTCGAGGTTATATAACTCATAGTCGGTTGTTATATAATCATGGTCGTAGTTGTTATAACTGGCGGTCGTAGCTGTTATAACTGGCGGTCGGTTGTTATAATCATAGTCGTGGTTGTTATAATCATAGTCGTAGTTATATAATCATGGTCGGTTATAACTGGCGGTCGGTTGTTATAATCATGGTCGGTTATAATCATGGTCGAAGTTGTTATAATCATAGTCGGGTTGTTATAATATCGTCAGGTGTTATAATCAAGGATCGTGGTTGTTATAATCGGCGGTCGTGGTTGTTATAATCATAGTCGTGGTTGTTATAATCATGGTCGTAGTTGTTATAATCATGGTCGTAGTTGTTATAATCATGGTCGTGGTTGCTATAATCATAGTCGGCTATAATCATAGTCGTGGTTGTTATAATCATGGTCGGTTGTTATAATCATAGTCGTGGTTGTTATAATCATGGTCGTGGTTGTTATAATCATAGTCGTGGTTGTTATAATTATGGTCGTGGGTGTTATAATCATGGTCGGGTGTTATAATCATGATCGTGTGTTATAATCATAGTCGTTGTTATAATCATAGTCGTGCTTGTTATAATCATGGTCGGGTTGTTGTTATAATCATAGTCGCGCTTGTTATAATCATAGTCGTGGTTGTTATAACTGGCGGTCGTGGTTGTTGGCAATCATAGTCGGGTTGTTATAATCATGGTCGTAGCTATATAATCATGGTCATCGGTTGTTATAATCATAGTCGTATGTTATGTTCATGGTCGTAGTTGTTAGTAATCATGGTCGTAGTTGCTGTTATAATCGCGAAGTCGGGTGTTATAATCATGGTCGTGGGTGTTATAATCATGATCGTGGGTGTTATAATCATAGTCGTGGTTGTTATAATCATAATGGTTGTTATAACTGCGGTCAGTTGTTATAATCATGGTCGTAGTTGTTATAATCATAGTCGCGGTTGTTATAATGATGGTCGTAGTTGTTATAATCATGGTCGTAGTTGTTATAATCATGGTCGGGTGTTATAACTGGCGATCGTGGTGTTATAATCATAGTCGTATGTTATAATCATAGTCGTGGTTGTTATAATCATGGTCGGGTTGTTATAATCATAGTCGGTTGTTAGTTATAATCATGGGTCGTAGTTGTTATAATATGGTCGTAGTTGTTATAATCATGGTCGTGGGTGTTATAAGTAATCATGGTCGGGTGTTATAACTATAGTCGCGGTTGTTATAACTGCGGTCGTGGTTGTTATAATCATGGTCGTGGGTTGTTATAACTATGATCGTGGTTGTTATAATCATAGTCGGGTTGTTATAATTATGGTCGGGTGTTATAATCATAGTTGTGCTGTTATAATCATGGTCGTAGTTATAACTGGTGGTCGGGTGTTATAACTGTTAGTAGAGGTTGTTATAATCATGGTCGGTTGTTATTCATAGTCGTGATTATGCTATAATCAGTCGTGGTGTTATAATCATGGTCGTGGTTGTTATAATCATGGTCGTGGTTGTTGCAATCACAGTCGTGGTTGTTATAATCATGGTCGTGTTTGCGATCATCGTCGCAGTTGTTATAATCAAGGGCGTGGTTGTTATAATAATGGTCGGGTTGTTATAATCATAGTCGTGGTTGTTATAATCATAGTCGGTTGTTATAATCATGGTCGTGCTGTTATAATCAAGGTCGGTCGAACTTCTGAACTTTGTATTAGATTGCTGGCCACTTCGCCTTTGGGCTATTTTCGGCTATGGTCGTGATATACTTACAGTATCTAATATACTATAAGAAGGAATAGAATAAAGGTTAGAATAATTAATTAAAATAAATATTCGCCATAAGAGGTTAAAATCATAAAAATAAATATTATGAATCACCGATGATCATTCCGAAATAAATTATATTAAAGAGAAGTGACCTTGATTCTGGTTATATTAGTCACCATCTGCTTAAGTCATCACCCAGTTAAGTCATCATAGCCATCATCTACGTTAGTCAGTTTTAGGCCCATCTTCACATGACCGACCGACCAGGATGTTTTTTTTTCCACGCGAGGGTGTTAGTTTTCGCGTCTTTATTATTTACGCTGGTGGATGTAAGACCTCCTACCCTCACTGACTCCATATTTTCAATTTGGTGTTATTCTTTGCTTATAAATGCCTCTAATCTGTCTCAAGTCTATCCGTCCTGTCTATTGCCATCCCAACTGTCTGTCGCTGTCTGCGTGGTGTTTTGGAATGTAAGCCCGTCTGTAATTTTGTGTCGTCAAATCTATCTGTCTTATCCGTTGTTGGCGTAGTTCAAGGCTCGTTTGTGCAATAATTAATGCGAACCAGTGGAGCCAACAAGTCTGTCTGTCAGTGTTAGTTGCTGCCATATTGTCTATTTGTGCATGTATGAATCTGGTTCATTTTTGTCAACCTCCTCTGTCTGTTTCACTGTCTATATTCACCGTGTGTCTATTGTAGTCACCTTCTCCATGCATTCCTGTTATTATCTCTTTCCATGTACAGTCAGTTAGGCTTAGGGATTCTGGCCACTTCGCTTTTGGGCTATTTCGGCCAGAGCTGATGTCTTCTTTCTTCTTCTTGAGGTTTCTTCTTCTATTCTTGGTCTTCTTTCTTTACAACTAATCTGATGTTCTTGTTTCTTCTTTTCTTGTTATTCTTGTGTTCTTCTTGTTCTTGGTATTTTGGTTTCTTCTTCTTCTGGTGTTATTTTTATTTGGGATGAATTATATGGTAAGTAAGGATATGATAGTGAGTTACTGACAGTCCAGATGAAATAGC
Source organism: Homarus americanus (assembly GCF_018991925.1). Classification (NCBI taxonomy): domain Eukaryota; kingdom Metazoa; phylum Arthropoda; class Malacostraca; order Decapoda; family Nephropidae; genus Homarus; species Homarus americanus. The sequence continues at coordinate 2,785,901 of NW_024746541.1, read as the reverse complement.
CGGTCAGTGACTAGTTTCTGTGATTTTTTTTTTAGTCTTTTTTGTAGCCCGTGTCGTTTTGTTTGAATATGTGTTGGTGGGTGTCAGTTTTACTTGGTATATATCGTGTTGTATGTAATGGAAAGGTTTGTGATAAGTCTCTGTTTATGTTTTTAATTTTTGTTTTATATTTTTTTTCTTTAGGGCATGGTTACATACATATTATAAAAAGATTCATGCGTGTGTCTTTCACAACATGCCGATAAGACGGGTCTCCTTGAGGAAGATTATTACAGCGTCACTTATGGTGACATCATCTTGCAAAAATTGGTACAGTCAGCACGAAGCCTCGCTTGGCAGCTAGCATCACCAGCTGCCGGCGTTCTGGTTCGCTGGCTGCACTCCGTCAGAATGTGTCGAATGGAAATAATTTGTTGCACGTGGCACAGATAGGCGGACAGGAGTTATCAATGTAAGCTTTTAGGTGGGTCAGATAGGTACAATTTAACCTTAGTCTGGCGAGAACCACCTTTCCTCCTATTCTTTCGGTATGCTGAGGCCAGTTTCCTATGTTAGTCTTGTTGTTGAGAATCTAACCTCGTCCAATCATGTTGCCACTTCCTGTTGTATATGTCTTCCCCAGAGACACACTGACGCTCAGGGTACATTGGTTGTCTCCTGAGACCCACAGTCGCTTTTTGTTAGTTTGTCTGCCTGTTCATTGCCCCGAATGTTGCATAACAGGCACCCATATCAGCACAATATTCTTGGCACACTCGTGTAGTTTAATATATTGTTGCCCTGTATCTCATTGCTGGTAGTGTCACCACCTTGATTGCTTTAAGAGCTGACATAGAATCTGAAATGACAGCAACATCATTGACATCGCTTGTTATTGCAATGTCAATGGCTCTACTTATAAACATCTCTGCAGTGAATATGGTTGTATGCCGCGGCAGCGGAGCTCCTCCCGTCTCTGGTCCAGATACCGGCTCCAACGTTGTCGTCAGTTCTGGACCCGTCGGTGTACACGTGAGTATAGGCGCTGTATCCTTATAGAAATTGATAGAAAAGTTGTTTAAGGAGCTCGGGATGTAGGTCCTTCTTCCCTAGGAGGCCCGATGTTTCATGGAAGTTGGGGGTTCTCCATTGGCCGGCAGTGGAACACATCTATCAACGTCTTCGAAGTGGATACCAGCACCTGGCACAAGGTCTGGAGGCGGACAACCGAGGACGGGGGCCTACGCAGCTGCAGAAACGGAATTTAGCAACAGCACACCAACCTGTGGCCTGTGCCCGCGCCTCCTAGCCGCACTCAATCGGACCTTAAGCGTCAACATGTCCTCCTGATGTGGATGAGGCATGGGCCTCAACCTCTAGTTTTCCTACACGTACACCTGTAAGCACCCCAGACATAGACGAAGGCATCGGTTCTGTATTCTGGTAGCTGCGAGTGTGGTGTCATGCAGAAGCATACAACTGACATCCATAATCAAGTTTTGATCTGATCAGGGTCTTATACACCATTAATAAAGATTTCCTATCGGCTCTATGTAGTACCTGATAAAACTTTCAGGATGTTTGTGACTTTAAGACATCTACCTTCAAGCTCGTTAATGTGGTTTTTCCACGTTAATTTCCGGTCAAAATGAACACCGAGAAATTTTACTGAAGTCTGAAATTTCAGCCACAGAAATAATTATATACTGTAGCTGTAAGGTCGTCTGGTAATGTTGAGACTGCGCATCCACCTGTTATCTCTAACTATTTTCTGTTTTCCCTTCCTTATTCTTCTATTTACTCATCTTCCTTCCTTTAATAATCCAAACAACATAAAAAAAAAGTAGACTAAGGAAAAAAGTGGGGGGAGGAGGAGGGAGCCGTACGATAACTGCAATCGTGGGCTGACAGCATACAGCGAATGAGGGTGCGCCAAGTCCGTAGACTTGCATCGTTTTCCATCGTAAATATAATTGTTAACTAATGCCTTCCAAACCATCGACATGGGACCAGGTTTGTTCCACTCTACGAATTTTTGTGATTTTCACCAAGCTTGATGAAACGATTGTGCTGCTTCGGCTGCACAGGCAGATAAACAGACAGACAGACGGATAGCTTATACGTATATATATATATATATATATATATATATATATATATAGAGAGAGGTCCCCCTCCTTCGTGCCGGGAGCTGCGTTCGAGGAAAAAGCCGTCATAAGCGAAACTGGCATGAACGAACACGGATTTTCACAGTAAAGTAGGGTTACGTTCCCAGCCCCTGCAGGCAGTCGTCCTGTCGAGAATTTTTTAAAGTTGTTTACACTTTATGTGTAGGCGGGAGTTTAACGTAATCAACTATCTGTGTTTTTTTGACTAACTGCAACACTAAAATTGAAAAAATAAAAAGCATAACACGAGAAAGATCTTTACAAACAATACTTTTGAATGGCTCCAGGCTGCCGGTGATGCCTCGGTGGTCAGTTCCTGGTTTATAGTATAAAGGTTTCTCTTACACAGGTCATAAAGAAATATATGGGTAAAAAAAAAGTCACTATTTTGTCCAAATTTCAGCTATCTAGCTCAAAAAGTGTCTGATATATCACCGAAAAGCAAATAAAATAAAACAACGAAACAACCACTGGGCACCTGGAGATGGAAGGATGGGATGGTCGGTGGCGGAGGTAGGAGCATGCGTGGGTGGAGGTAGGGAGCATGGCGGTGGTGGAAGAGCATGGCGGTGGGTGGAGGGAAAACAATAATAAATGTGGTTTGTTGCTGCGTTACGGTGCAACTTCAATATGTGGAACAATTTATAGAACAGCCAAGGCCAGGTACAGTCTTTGTTGTTTCAGGCCATAATACCAGATTCCTTTACTTTATCGTCCTATGTCCTCCAACATAATGCACAAGTAATACGAACAATGTCAACATCTTGCCACTTGCAGATAGAGTATTTCCGTGTTTTAATTTATGGTTTTATATCAACTTAATTATGTTGTAAGATGTATTGTTATCAAACTATAAAATTTTTATGAACTATATCATTAGACACAGAAATGAAAGAACAAGGACGAGGTGAAGACAATGCTCCGGTGCCTGGATGATACCTTGCAGTAAATTAACCAGCATGGATATATTGTTTCAGTATCATATTACAGGTGTTTCCCATTATATATTTGGTCAGTTGGCATTAAAATTCATCACAAATATTTATAAAATATACGCAGGTAACAAAGTGGAACGGGAATCAAATTAAATAACTGGCATCATTATATTTTATATAACTAAGTGGAACATGAATAAACAGGACAGCCTACAGCAACATTATTTGGGCATTCATAAACAAATAATAAATCTCAGTGAAAATATAGTCCTTATTTACATTAATATTATCTAGTATTAATTCACAATGACCAGAGGTGTAAGTCTGCAGCATAAAAGTATTACTCAGTTTAGGTTTACAGTCCCAGTGACATAAGCTTTAAAATCTGAGTAAAAATAAATTCCAAGTCAATTTTATGTAATTTCAGGATTGCTGAAATATTCTCATAGAATATTTGCTAAAGCGACAAAAACAAAATGATTAAGCAAAATATTCTACACCAGGAATGAGATATATTTCCAGTATGGTAATAATGATTAAAGAGCCTAAGACGGTAAGATAACTGAACAATACAGTGGTAACCAACCAGAGCTAGAATATATGAAACAATACAGGATAATATTCTCGAAGCTTTGTCGTCTGCTAGTTATCATTACCACGTACTTATTATTAAGAGAATTAGATACCTCTATAATATTCAACTCGTCATGAACCACACAAGAAATCCAGCAGCATTTTTATTATTTAGAAAACTTTATTTGACATAGTGAGCCTGGCCTCGGGCAGTTTTCCCTCCTTTTAAATGTCTGAGAACCCACGAGACAGAGAGAGAGAGAGAGGTGTGGTCCTTGAACTGTTTTCCTCTCTTACTAGTGTGGTCCTTGAACTGTCTTCCTCTCTTACTAGTGTGGTCCTTGAACTGTCTTCCTCCTCTTACTAGTGTGGTCCTTGAACTGTCTTCCTCTCTTACTAGTGTGGTCCTTGAACTGTCTTCCTCTCTTACTAGTGTGGTCCTTGAACTGTCTCCCTCTCTTACTAGTGTGGTCCTTGAACTGTCTTCCTCTCTTACTAGTGTGGTCCTTGAACTGTCTCCTCTCTCTTACTAGTGTGGTCCTTGAACTGTCTCCTCTCTTACTAGTGTGGTCCTTGAACTGCTCTCCCTCTCTTACTAGTGTGGTCCTTGAACTGTCTCCCTCTTACTAGTGTGGTCCTTGAACTGTCTCCCTCTCTTACTAGTGTGGTCCTTGAACTGTCTCCCTCTCTACTAGTGGTCCTTGGCTTCTCTCCTCTCTCTTACTAGTGTGGTCCTTGAACTGTCTTCCTCTCTTACTAGTGTGGTCCTTGAACTGTCTTCCTCTCTTACTAGTGTGGTCCTTGAACTGTCTCCCTCTCTTACCAGTGTGGTCCTTGAACTGTCTCCCTCTCTTACTAGTGTGGTCCTTGAACTGTCTCCCTCCCTTACTAGTGTGGTCCTTGAACTGTCTTCCTCTCTTACTAGTGTGGTCCTTGAACTGTCTCCCTCTCTTACTAGTGGCCTTGAACTATCTCCCTCTCTTACTAGTGTGGTCCTTGAACTGTCTCCCTCTCTTACTAGTGTGGTCCTTGAACTGTCTCCCTCTCTTACTAGTGTGGTCCTTGAACTGTCTCCTCTCTTACTAGTGTGGTCTTGAACTGTCTTCCTCTCTTACTAGTGTGGTCCTTGAACTGTCTTCCTCTCTTACTAGTGTGGTCCTGAACTGTCTCCTTCTCTTACTAGTGTGGTCCTTGAACTGTCTTCTCTCTCTTACTAGTGGTCCTTGAACTGTCTTCCTCTCTTACTAGTGTGGTCCTTGAACTGTCTCCTTCTCTTACTAGTGTGGTCCTTGAACTGTCTTCCTCTCTCTTACTAGTGTGGTCCTTGAACTGTCTTCCTCTCTTACTAGTGTGGTCCTTGAACTGTCTTCCTCTCTTACAGTGTGGTCCTTGAACTGTCTCCTTCTCTTACTAGTGTGGTCCTTGAACTGTCTTCCTCTCTTACCAGTGTGGTCCTTGAACTGTCCCTCCTTACTAGTGTGGTCCTTAAACTATCTCCCTCTCTTACTAGTGTGGTCCTTGAACTGTCCCTCTCTTACTAGTGTGGTCCTCAAACTGTCTCCTCTCTTACTAGTGTGGTCCTTGAACTGTCTTCCTCTCTTACTAGTGTGGTCCTTGAACTGTCTCCTTCTCACTTACTAGTGTGGTCCTTGAACTGTTTTCCTCTCTTACTGTGTGGTCCTTGAACTGTCTCCCTCTCTTACTAGTGTGGTCCTTGAACTATCTCCCTCTCTTACTAGTGTGGTCCTTGAACTGTCCCTCTCTTACTAGTGTGGTCCTTGAACTGTCTCCCTCTTTACAGTGGTCCTTGAACTGTCTCCCTCTCTCTTACTAGTGTGGTCCTTGAACTGTCTTCTCTCTTTAGTGTGGTCCATGAACTGTCTTCCTCTCTTACTAGTGTGGTCCTTGAACTGTCTCCTTCTCTACTAGTGTGGTCCTTGAACTGTCTTCCTCTCTTACTAGTGTGGTCCTTGAACTGTCTCTCCTCTACTAGTGTCCTTGAACTGTCTCTCTCTTACTAGTGTGTGGTCCTTGAACTGTCTTCCTTCTACTAGTGTGGTCCTTGACTATTGTCCTCTTACTATGTGGTCCATGAACTGTCTTCCTCTTACTGTGTGGTCCTTGAACTGTCTCTTTCTCTTACTAGTGTGGTCCATGAACTGTCTTCCCTTCTACTAGTGTGGTCCATGAACTGTCGTCCTCTTACTAGTGTGGTCCTTGAACTGTCTTCCTCTACTTCAGTGTGGTCCTTGAACTGTCTCCTTCTCTTACTAGTGTGGTCCATGAACTGCCTCCTCTCTTACTAGTTGGTCCTTGAACTGTCCCCTTCTTTACTAGTGTGGTCCTTGAACTGTCTTCCTCTCTTACTAGTGTGGTCCTTGAACTGTCTTCCCTCTTACTAGTGGTCCTTAACTTCTTCCTCTTACTAGTGTGGTCCTGTCTCCCTTCTCTTACTAGTGTGGTCCTTGAACTGTCTTCCTCCTCTACTAGTGTGGTCCTGAACTGTCTCCCTCTTTACTAGTGTGGTCCTTGAACTATTCCCCTCTTACTAGTGGGTCCTTGAACTGTCTCCCTCTCTACTAGTGGTCCTGAACTGCTCCCTCTCTTACTAGTGTGGTCCTTGAACTGTCTTCCTCCTCACTAGTGTGGTCCTTGAACTGTCTTCCTCTCTACTAGTGTGGTCCTTGAACTGTCTCCTTCTCTTACTAGTGTGGTCCTTGAACTGTCTTCCCTCTTACTAGTGTGGTCCTTGAACTGTCTCCTCTTACTAGTGTGGTCCTTGAACTTACCTCTCTTACTAGTGTGGCCTGCTCCCTCTTACTAGTGTGGTCCTTGAACTGTCTCCTCTCAGTGTGGTCCTTGAACTGTCTTCTTACTAGTGTGGTCCTTGAACTGTCTCCTTCTCTTACTAGTGTGGTCCTGAACTGTCTTCCTCCTCTTACTAGTGTGGTCCTTGAACTGTTCCTCTCTTACTAGTGTGGTCCTGAACTGCCTCCCTCTTACTAGTGTGGTCCCTGAACTGTCTCCCCTTACTGGTGGTCCTTGAACTGTCTTCCTCTCTTACTAGTAGTCCTTGAACTGTCTCCCTCTTACTAGTGTGGTCCTTGAACTGTCTCCCTCTCTTACTAGTGTGGTCCTTGAACTGTCTTCCCTCTTACTAGTGTGGTCCTTGAACTGTTCCCCTCTCTTACGGTGTGGTCCTTGAACTGTCTTCCTCTCTACTAGTAGTCCTTGAACTGCCTCTACTAGTGTGGTCCTTGAACTGTCTTCCTCTCTTACTAGTGTGGTCCTTGAACTGTCTCTATCGTTCCTTCCCTTCCCTCTCTCCTGCCTCTCTTCTCTAGCAGCGGGTGAGCATGTTAAGTGTGTTTGTGTTAACAGGTTGGTGGTCGTGAACACCTTCTGGTAACTTTTTAGTCTCCAACCACTAGAGAATAAATCATAACTGAAGCAGCTCCCAGCCAGGGTAGTGAGCCCCCCCCCCCTCTCTCTCTCTCTCTCTCTCTCTCTCATCTGGCAGGAGTCTCAAGTACATATAAATTTAATACTGTAATACAAAGAGGCTTACTAAGGCCTGAGGAAGGAAGTGCGCCACCATTTACAGCTTGTTCACCTCCACTATTTGTTTGTGATAATGCAGAAACGAATAAATCATTACAGTGTTAAAACTTGAAAATGAAGAGTTAGACAGAGTAACTACACTAGTCATACGGTACTGGAAGCTGTAGTGACTAGTAGGCAGGATAGGAAGGCCAAGGGGTGGAGGTGGCCGACGAGGAAGAGTCCTGCTTAGTTTAGTCACGTCGGGTTAACACACGAAGGCAGATTAACCAATTACTTAAGAGCATCATGGAGTAGGTAGCGCTGGAGGAAGCTAGACCACCCCCCCCCCCCCTCTCTCTCTCTCTCTCTCTCTCTCTCTCTCTCTCTCTCTGCAAGGCACTTACCAACTTTTAAACTCCTCAAAACTCTCATCTGTTCCCCAGAACCTTAAGTGTTTCTCATCAGAACAACATTTAAAGTAATTGATAACCGCGGGAAGTTTATATAGTTTTAACTTACAACTGAAGCTTTTGTAATTCAGGAAAACTACATGCTTAGAAAATCCCCTTGGCGACAACACCACCAAACCACAACACACTTCACAAACCAACACACTCTTGCACGGATATATATACTGTATATAAAGCATCATATACAAATAAAGACATTGGTATTATGCTCGTCTGCCGTGCGTTTACCTGAGTAACATATCATCATAATAACAACAACAGGTGAAGGTCCACACTTGCTAGGGTTCACCGTTGACACAAGATAAGGATGAGTCAGAGAGGGTTTGTGTCTCACTTGATGGTAACGTACCTGAACACTGCGTCAGCTGAACCAGCCTGCGTGGTTCACTGATGTCTGCTATACTGAAGGAATTATCGCTAATTAAGTTTAAGTAGTTCTTAAAGACCTTTATGGCAGTTCAGGGAACCTATCTCGCACACGACACCACGCAAGATGACTTATAGATAATATATATAATGATATTGAGGAGGTGATCTCACCACCACCACCACCACCACCACACCACCAGAAGGATGGTGTGTCTTACCAAGACCACTAACTCTGACTCGGCCACCACCACATTTGACCCGGCCACCACTAACTCTGACTCGGCCACCACCACATTTGACCCGGCCACCACTAACTCTGACTCGGCCACCACCACATTTGACCCGGCCACCACTAACTCTGACTCGGCCACCACCACATTTGACCCTGCCACCACTAACTCTGACTCGGCCACCACCACATCTGACCCGGCCACCACTACCTCTGACCTGACTACTACCACCACTAGCCCGGCCCCGGCCACCACCTCCTATGGTCCGACCAACAGTATCAGTGTGTGTGTGTGTGTGCAGTGTATTCCAAGTCACTTGTTTTCTCACAGCCGACGTTAAGGTGTTGTTTGGACGCTGAGGAAATAAGTAGTCGTTCTTGTGTGTGTGTGTTACAGGTCATGGAGTCTTACAGTGCATTACCTCGGGAGCAACACTGTCTCTCCCACACTGAAAAAAAATAGTTAGGTGAAGAAACGATGTTGGAATTTTCTTGTTATTTTCTTTGTGTGAAATAAAGTGTCTCAGTTTATAGTCATGTAACGTTATTTGGGGGAGATCTTGGTGATGGTGCCTTTAGCCAGGCTCCACTCTTCTACCACCAGCCAGGCTTCACCCCTCTACCACCAGCCAGGCTCCACCCCTCTACCACCAGCCAGGCTCCACCCCTCTACCACCAGCCAGGCTCCACCTCCCACCAGGCTCACGCTCCACCCTTCTACCACCAGCCAGGCTCCACCCTCTACCACCAGCCAGGCTCCACCCTTCTACCCCAGCCAGGCTCCCCCTCACCACCAGCCAGGCTCCACCCCTCTACCACCAGCCAGGCTCCACCCCTCTACCACCAGCCAGGCTCCACCCTTCTACCACCAGCCAGGCTCCACCCCTCTACTCCCAGCCAGGCTCCACCCTCTACCACCAGCCAGGCTCCACCCCTCTACCACCAGTCAGACTCCACCCTCTACCACCAGCCAGGCTCCACCTCTACCACCAGCCAGGCTCACCCTCTACCACCACTAGTCAGGCTCCACCACTAGTCAGGCTCCACCAACTGATACCTGAAGCCCCCCTCTCTCTCCTCCACCAAGCACCAGCAGGGAGTACGTAAAGGTCTTTATATCCAGACTTACTTAACCTTTATAACCTCTATGGGACATTTTCTTCCCAGACACTCACAGGTTTCATGTCTGATAATGGCGACGTAGGTTAAGTGAGAAATACGTTTGGATACAACACATTATTTAAATTTACATGAAAAGTTTGTAAATAAAGCGTAAGGTGTCAGTGATGGAGTGAACACTGTGGGGGGGGGGGGTGTCAGTTGTTCATGTGTGGGTGTACAGTACGTGTGAGGTAAAAACTGCATTATTTTATGAGTTTCTTGTAAGTTGTATAATTTGTTGATTTTTTTTTTACATAGATTTCTTGTATAAAGTAACTGAAATTTTATGTTGTTGTGTTGAAGCGGCTTTACCTTGTATGCCTCGAGTTACTGTGGGTCTAAGTAAACTACAGTAGTACTAGGTTTCTTTGTTGACGTCGCACCCGAGGCCTAGTGATATTTGTTTTTTTCCGGGAATTACTTCTATACTGTACAGGAGTTACGTTAAGTATATTGTATGGAGGATGACTACCATATCGCTGAAGAAATAAATGATTGGGGTTGACATTTAAACATCTAATGAACTTTTATGTTGCAATATGATATAAAACTTCTGGTGAGTTTCATTCACTGCCATATTTTTGTAACACTCTTTGGTCTCAGACGACGTACTTTACAAGAATCAGCTTTGAGGTCAAGTGCTGGTCCTACTGTTTTCCTCTCTTGATCATTTAAGTATTTACCGAAGATAATTCAGTATATTGTTTCGATAGTTTGGAAGGATTCACGTGGTCGAATTATTCAATGCGGTGACGAGTATTATGAAAGAGGGATTGTGTTGTTGATAATATTTTGTTATTGTTTATCTATTTGTGTGTTTATTATCTGGTAGGCAATGTATAATAAAAATGTTACCGTTAATTTACAATATATACTTCATTGAGGAATTCATTTTGTCTTATTTTTTATAATCGCTTCACTTACTATAATCACCTGTTTGATACACAATCCTTCAGGGAATAACTGGTCGTTGACTCTTGGACCAGCTGGTGTGTTGCTGCTGCCTGCCGGTAACTGAGTCTGACGCTAGTTTACCGGCCGGATATTAACCTTCGACGAGGCTCCGTCTTTTACTCCCAGCAAGTTACTGACTTACTGAGGCAGCAGCTGAGCTTTATCATCTCAGCTGAACGCGTTTCTGTCTTACTGAGGCATCAACTAAGTTTGATTAACTTGGGTAAATATTGTCATGCTTTACCGAGATATTAATTGAGTTCTATTAACTCAGGTGAACGTACCTATGTTTTGTTGAACTCCCTTTAACTTGTAAGGCTGTGCACCTGCCGTGTTATCTGTGTATACACTGTTGAACAATCTGAACAAGTAATCTGAAGCTTGTGATCGTGTTTGCAAAAAATAAATGACACAAGTACCGGAGAGAGAGATAAGTAGTATGAGAGTTTGTATAGAAGAATATGAAACAGGGGAACACGTAACAACATAATCGAACACTACTAAAACGAGAAGGAACTCGACTGAACACGACACAAAACAAGAAAGGAGAATATTGATCACGTGGAAGAACACATTTTACCAAGGGAATTGACGCCTGATAAATTGTCAACTGTAAATATATACAACGCGCCTCCCCTCCTTGGCGGTCCTGTTTGTATAGTTAATATACAGTATACTGCAAAAAGCCGTCATGTAGCGCATCATCTGGTTAGTGGTGGTAATCACACTTTAAGTAGTCAGCCTAGCCTAATATAACTCATTAACGTATAAGGATCAGAGGAAGCATTAGGCCACATGGTGCTGTAACTCGTCCATAGGTGTTGACATAAAGGACCTCACGTGGTCATGGAGACATGGCACCATGTGGTGTGGTGTGTTGTCACTGTACCTCACTCGCTGCCAAGTGGTGTTGTGTTATTTCATGGTGAGGTTTAAAGCCGACCCTCGGTTGTTCCCAGAGTGGACTGATTAACACTATAATGCCTGGTCAGGAGATGGTGGTCGGTTCCCAGGGGCGGTTATCTCTGGTTGTTAGGACGGTCAACTTAGTCACGACTGTCGGCTGCCACTCTTTAGTACTGACTTCAATGGCTCAAACACTAGCACACCACAAGGCTCTATAGTACTAGAGAAGTGTCATCGTATAGTCTGGTGCACCACAAGGCTCTATAGTACTAGAGAAGTGTCATCGTATAGTCTGGTGCACCACAAGGCTCTATAGTACTAGAGAAGTGTCATCGTATAGTCTGGTGCACCACAAGGCTCTATTGTACTAGAGAAGTGTCATCGTATAGTCTGGTGCACCACAAGGCTCTATAGTACCAGGTGTTCAACACTCATTCCACTCTTTTCCGAAACGAAGTTGTCTTTTGATGGGTTTTGCCGACATCCTAGTGGGGAGGAGGGGTCGAGGGGAAGGAGTTGGGGTATGGGTCAACAATTTGCCCTGGCAGCTCCCGCAGCAGCACGGAATAGGTCTTGACATGTTGACTGTCACTAACATGTGTCCAAATACTAGTGTAAGAGATGGAGATTCGTGCACTTTATAACGAAGTCATTGACCAACACCAAGGTCCTTGTGTGTGCATTACAAGTTTATTGTGAGAGTCATAACCATAACTGAATTAAGTAGTGGACAAGTGGTGAAGATTCATTGCTTCACAATTGTGTTAGTTATTAACATGAACGATGTTCGCCAACATATCAGCTTAAATAATAAAGGTTCTTGTGTTTCTGTTTGTCATGTTTGCTGTGTTGCTGTGGCCACCTCATACTTGATTCATCATGTTGCCAACTCAAAATTACTCAGCACTGTTGGACTCACGATTGTACCTTTAATAATGACACCTTTGAGTTGGTCGTCAAAGGAGTTGAAGGTGTTAAGTTTCTCTCTTCTGTTAAAATACAAGACAATACATACATAGTTGAAGGTGGAGTGGTGAAGATATTATATTAAATAACGAAATTTATAAATGAATTAGGGACTATGGGGATACACGCCTCTACATAACAGTAAATCCTCGCTTTTATTGTGTTATGGGACGTGTTCCAACAAACCCATCATAATTATACACAGCAGTAGTTGATAAGGATGTTGAACTTTAACCTCTGGTTGTGAGGCGGATCTATCTATGTATTGAACGTAAAGGTCAAACTATGATGTATAAGCCATTAAACCTCCAGTGCTCAGGCGTCACACACAGGAGACACACTACCCTAACACGTACAACAGCTTCAACAACTAAAACAACACGAGCAACAACGTCAACAGTAGCAAAGCCAACATCAGCTACACCTTTTGGTTATCAGCATATATATGTTGTTATATGTAGTGATGATGGTGTGGTGTTATATGTAGTGATGATGGATGGTGTTATATGTGGTGATGATGGATGGTGTTATATGTAGTGATGATGGATGGTGTTATATGTAGTGATGATGGATGGTGTTATATGTAGTGATGATGGGTGGTGTTATATGTAGTGATGATGGATGGTGTTTATAGTGATGATGGATGGTGTGCTGATGGATGGTAGTGATGATGGATGTGTTATATGTAGTGATGATGGGTGGTGTTATATGTAGTGATGATGGATGGTGTTATATGTAGTGATGATGGATGATGATGTTATATGTAGTGATGATGGATGTTGTTATATGTAGTGTTGATGGGTGGTGTTATATGTAGTGATGAGGATGGTGTTATATGTAGTGATGATGGATGATGTTATATGTAGTGATGATGGATGGTGTTATATGTAGTGATGATGGATGGTGTTATATGTAGTGATGAGGATGGTGTTATATGTAGTGATGATGGATGGTGTTATATGTAGTGATGATGGATGATGTTATATGTAGTGATGATGGATGGTGTTATAGGTAGTGATGATGGATGGTGTTATATGTAGTGATGATGGATGATGTTATATATAGAGATGATGGAGGTGTTATATATAGTGATGATGGATGGTATTATATATAGTGATGATGGATGGTGTTATATGTAGTGATGAGGGATGGTGTTATATGTAGTGGTGATAGATGGTGTTATATGTAGTGATTATTGATGATGTTATATATAGTGATGATGGATGATGTTATATATAGTGATGATGGGTGGTGTTATATATAGTGATGATGGATGGTGTTATAATAGTGATGTGATGGATGATGCTAAAGTGTGGTGATGATGGGTGTTATATGTAGATGATGGGATGGTGTTATATGTAGTGATGAGGTATGGTGTTATGTAGTGATGATGGATGGTGTTATATGTAGTGATGATGGATGGTTTTAAGTATAGTGATGATGGATGGTGTTATATGTAGTGATGATGGGTGGTGTTATATGTAGTGATGATGGATGGTGTTAAGTATAGTGATGATGGATGGTGTTATGTAGTGATGATGGATGGTGTTATATATAGTGATGACGGATGGTATTATATGTAGTGATGATGGATGGTGTTATATGTAGTGATGATGGATGGTGTTATATGTAGTGATGATGGATGGTGTTATATGTAGTGATGATGGATGGTGTTATATGTAATGATGATAAGACAATGAAATAATAACAGTTTAGTGCTAAAAAAATATACTTTGCTGTACCGTTGTAGTGTATCTTACATTCACCGTTAATGAAATATTGATGGAAGAAGAAGTTTTGGGGACTGAACAGTGAGACAATGTGGAGCTTCCCGTAGGGTGGCGTCCTACCATGGCTTAGCAAATGAGCCGCCTTGACCAAATTCGGAATGGATAGCAAATGTTTCCTTGCTTCTCATGGACAGTTCTATGTTGGATGCTCCAGAGTGGGAACTGGCAAAATTCTGTACATACTTGCTGCTAATGGCAAAACCAAAAATGTGGTCTACCCTAATGCACTACAGTGAGACAATGTGGAGCCTCCCGGAGGGTGGCGTCCTACCGTGTGTGTCCGCACGAGAATCTCGGAAACTACTTTACTGATCTGTAATGATGATGGATGGTGGTATATGTAGTGATGATGGATGGTGTTATATGTATTGGTGATGGATGATGTTATATGTAGTGATGATGGATATTGTTATATGTAGTGATGATGGATGGTGTTATATGTAGTGATGATGGATGGTGTTATATGTATTGGTGATGGATGATGTTATATGTAGTGATGATGGATATTGTTATATGTAGTGATGATGGATGGTGTTATATGTAGTGATGATGGATGATGTTATATATAGTGATAATGGATGGTGTTATATGTAGTGATGATGGATGATGTTATATGTAGTGATGTTGGGTGGTGTTATATGTAGTGATGATTAGACAATAAAATAATAAGTTTAATGCTAAAAAATATACTTTGCTGTACCGTTGTAGTGAAAAACATGGTGGAACTTACATACACCGTTAATGAACTATTGATGGAAGAAGAAGTTTTGGGGACTGAACAGTGACAATGGGGAGTTTCCTGATATATATATATATATATATATATATATATATATATATATATATATATATATATATATATATATATATATATATATATATATATATATATATACTGTAGCTCCACAATGGAAAAGGGAAACAATGAAGCACCTTAGCTTTCGTCTTTATTCAAGACATCTTCAGAGGCAACTGAATTTACAGGAACTGAGAGAGGTATATATATAAAGGGTGACCTTACAAAACATTAGGTCAGGTCAATAACATGGGATCCACTAATGTACTGCACACACCACCTCAACCGCACATGAAAGAAGAGCTTATAAAAATGGGTGACGTGACAAATGATGTCAAGTCTGGTCAAAAACATGAGTCCGACTAATCATTTACCCTACATCTGCCTCAAATACTTTCAAAGCATTTTTAACCTGGGGCCACTGACAAATAAATTTTTGTAACATATTATGAGTTTTGTACTAACTATCACTAAGGTTTATAGAATTCATTTCCATAATCAAACTTGATTCAACCAGAAGTCTCTCTGTGACACATGTTGATTTATACACTTCTAAACTGTTTTCCCAATCCATGGGATGATTCTTGTTCCTAACATGAACGAACAGTGCACTGCTTTCAGATGCTGTTCTAGTATTGTACTTGTGCTGTTTTATTCTAAGTTGCAATGCTTTCCCAGTCTGACCTACATAATTTTCATTACATATGCTACATGGAATGCCTTAAACGCTTCCATTTACATTCAGGGTTGGGCTGTTCTTAATTAACATACTAGTAATAGTTGAGTCATACTTAAAAACAACATTAATGATTAATAATTTAAGAGACTGAACTAACGGGACAAATTCATTCCGATAAGGTAGAGTCAAAATATTCTTAAATGTAGGAACTTGTATAGTATGAGTACAATAAAGGGATTTTTTAGGCCTTTTAAGACAACAATCAACAAACAATAAAGGGTACCCAAGTTTTTGTGCAATGAAATGAATGTGTTTCAGTTCTTCTTAAATAAATTCAGGGTCACAAATTCTCAAACTTCTCAAAAGCATAGCAGAAAAACTGACATTTTGGTAGACGCAAGGTGATTCGATATAAAATGTATGAAACTGTCTGCCTATGTAGGCCTTCTGTACACCTTAAATTTATAGTTGTGATCATTACTCATGATAAGTATATCAATAAATGGAAGGGATCCATTTATTTCTCTTTCAATTTTGAAGTTAATATCATTAAGCTTGTCAAAAAATTCCAGTGGGTCACTGTTTCTAAGCCAAAGACAAAGCACATCGTCTACATATCTATACCATGGAGGAATAAAGTCCCCTATATTGGATAGTAATCTAGCCTCAAAAAACTCCATATAAATACAGGCTAAAAGAGCAGAAAAACCATTACCCATGCTCATGCCAAATATTTGCTCGTAAAACTTCCCAATTGCTCTAAAAACATTGTCAGTAACGCATAACTCTATCAATTTGAGAAATGCATCATGTACAATAGTCAAATTTAACAGTAGTAATTTATCTTTAAGGAATGAAAGTAGGTCATTCACTGGTACTCTAGTGAAAAGTGAATTGACATCAAAACTTATTTATTCACATAGTTCATTGTGTTTCTTGAGTTTATCAATTAAATCACTGCTGTTGTGTATATGTGAATGAGATATCTGGCCTGTAAGAGGGGATAGCATCTTAACCAGCCACTTGGATAATTTGTACGTAACAGAACCCACAGAACTCACGATAGGACGTAATGGATTATAAGGCTTATGTGTTTTGATCAATCCATACATATAAGGTAAAGTGGGATTGATTTGTGAGAACTGTTTGATGAGATCGGGGTTCTTTTTCAATAACACCTTCATTTTAGAATTGGACATCTTATTAATATTTTCCAGGGGATCTTTTGTAAGTTCCCAATAAGTGCTTTCATCACTTAGTAATGAATTCATCTCATCTTTAATGTAGCTTTTATCAAAATTACAATAGCATTGTATTTATCAGCCTTAGCAATATTTATATTCTCATTACTTTTTAAGTTTTTCAAGGCTGTTTCAAATATTTTTGAAAAATTTGAAACCATTTTCTTACGTAAAACACTATGTATACAACCTTTAGCGATGGAAATATCTTTATTTGTAGCATCTATCGACTTATTCTTTTCCATTTTGATTATACTTTTAGCAATAGTAAGTGGATTAACTGTGCGCTGAGCAATAGAAAACTTCCTACCATAACCGAGCGCAAGTTTATCATTTGTCTGTAGCTCGTAAGATGATAAATTTATGAACAGATTTAGATCACTCAATTTAGTCAAGTAACTCTAGTCAAACAGAGCATTTAATTTAAATTTAATCTCCTTTTGAGAACAGCAAATAAGCTCACTGGGTCATGCCCATCATGAAGATTGCCTCAGCCATGCTCGAGAGGGCATCAATGATCTGGAGATGGCTTATTAGCAGGTCATGGGTGATCATAATGTGGGGACCTCTCATTGGCCACCCCAAGGTTCTCCTAAGGTACTCGCCTGGGTCCCCAGATCTTCTATACTGAAATAACCCCTTCATATTCTGGACCGTACACAAGGCAGCCACGCTCTCCTCTGTGGAACCTCAGGGGGCTGGCATGCGAGACATAATGAAGTCAATGGTATTATCAAAAGACGCCAGGTCACTGCTGGCTGCCTAGCGTATAAGAACTGCATTGGAAGTATGGCCAACAGCTGGTGCGGAATTTCACAGTTCTTCCACCCTGGTGCTTATTTACCTCTCTCTAAAGTGCAGCTGGAGAAGGGAGTGAGGCAAGATCAAAGGAAAACCAGTAGAAGGCAAAACAGAAGATCTTTGCCACGATTATTACTTTGTCCAAATAGGGTCCGAGACGCTGGGAACCTGGAACATAATGTTTAAAGTTCCTGAATAAGACTTACTGCAGCCACCAGAGACTCCAAGACACCCAGATACCTGTTCCAGTGCCCCAACACACCGATCCAGAGGGGAATTCTTGCTAGTTACTGGTCTCTTTTTCCCTCACTTAAAGGAGCTCCAATGAGTCTCCGGATTATGGTTGGTAGCTGCAAGGCTGTATGGTGACACTTTCCTGGCACTATAGAGCCTTGTGGTGTGCTAGGCTGTAGGGTGACACTTTCTGCACCATAACCTGTGCCAGACTAGGGTGACACTTGCTGGCACTAAGCCTGTGGCAAACACCCACCAACCCAACAACCCACACAAACACCCAAAACAAAACCCACCCAAACCCCACAACCGTGTGCTAGGCTGGGTGACACTTTCTGGCACTATAGAGCCTTGGATAAGCTTGTAGGGTACACTTTCTGCGCTAAAGAACCTTGTGTGCTAGGCTGTGTGACACTTTCCTGGCACAACCACAAACACCTATAGAGCCTGTGTGTGCTAGGCTGTGGGGTGACACTTTCCTGGCACTATAGAGCCTTGAGGTATACCAGGCTGTAGGGTGACACTTTCTTGGCACTATAGAGCCTTGTGGTGTGCTAGGCTTGGGGTGACACTTTCCTGGCACTATAGAGCCTTGTGGTGTGCTAGGCTGTAGGGTGACACTTTCTGGCACTATAGACCCTTGTGGTGTGCTAGGCTGTATGATGACACTTTCTGGCACTATAGAGCCTTGTGGTGTGCTAGGCTGTAGGGTGACACTTTCCTGGCACTACAGAGCCTTGAGGATACCAGGCTGAAACTTGCTTGGCACTATAGAGCCTGTGGTGTGCTAGGATGTAGGGTGACACTCTTGGCACTATAGAGCCTTGTGGTGTGCTAGGGTTGTAGGGTCACTTTCTGGCACTATAGAGCCTTGTGGTGTGCTAGGATGTAGTGACACTTTCCTGGCACTATAGAGCCTGTGGTGTGCTAGGCTGTAGGGTGACACTTTCCTGGCACTATAGAGCCTTGAGGTATACCAGGCTGTAGGGTGACACTTTCTTGGCACTATAGAGCCTTGTGGTGTGCAGGCGTGGGGCACTTTCCGGCACAAGAGCCTAGTGTGCTAGGGACACTTTCCTGGCACGCCTTGTGGTGTGCTAGGCTGTATGATGACACTTTCTGGCACTATAGAGCCTTGTGGTGTGCTAGGCTGTAGGTCACACTTTCCTGACAGAGCCTGAGGATACCAGGCTGTAGTACACTTGCACCAAGCCTTGTGGTCTGGATGAGGACCTTGCTTGGCACTATAGAGCCTTGTGGTGTGCTAGGCTGTAGGGTGACACTTTCTGGCACAATAGAGCCTTTGTGGTGTGTGCTAGGCTGTATGGCGACACTTTCCTGGCACTATGGGCCTTGTCGTGTGCAGGATGTAGGGTGACACTTTCCTGGCACTAAAGACCTGTGGTGTGCTAGGCTGTGGGTGACACTTTCCTGGCACTATAGAGCCTTGTGGTGTGCTTGGCTGTAGGGTGACACTTTCCTGGCGCTAAAGAGCCTGTGTGCTAGGCCAGGAGACACTTTCCTGGCGCTAAAGAGCCTTGTGGTGTGCTAGGCTGTAGGGTGACACTTTCCCGGCACTATAGAGCCTTGTGGTGTGCTAGGCTGTGGGTTGACACTTTCCTAAAACAAAGAGCATTACCGTGACACGGGGAGGGAGCTGAGCCATAACTCATGCGTCGGTGAATTTCTTTGATGTGGAACCTACTTTTATTAAGAATTTTATGACGCTCCGATGTTGACTTTTCCCCAAAAACTTGTAATTTTTCTGAGTCGTGTTACTTTAAACTCTCATTCTGAAATAATAAATCGTATTATATTAGTCAATGTAAATAAAACGTATACCAAGCATATAATTTAATGCTACCAAAAAATCAGAACCTCTGACCTTCTGACGCCTCTCATAGTGTCAAGACGCTGTGGTAGTGAGCAGTTAGGCAGTAAAACTCAGGGTAATGTGTCCACTATTTTTCTGTCATTGAGGCCATCACATAGATACAGTGTATGTATTAGTGTCCACGGAGGAACGGGTGGACCAGGTGGCAGGAATAGTGTGGGTCATCACTCACTTAATATACCTCCTTTGTTCACCTTCTCACCACTATCATCATTATTGTTTAGTGGGCTACTTATCGTTGGTGACATGGAACGATATCGATCATGTATGCGTTTACTTCTTCATCTCTCTCTTCTTCTTATCAGTAAGGCAGGTAAGTTTTAAGGAATATTACACATGAAAAAAGAGCTTCATTATAGAAAGTGTTCAAGTTATCCCTGGTAAGAGACCACTGTCAATGACTTCACAAAATTAATGACGTTGAGTAAATTGCTTCTAAAACAGTGAATCTCTCATCGTGGGCGTGATTAACAACGTCAGCTGAGAGTTATAGGCTTCATTTAACATTATATTGACCGTCATGAGGACGACCACTTACTAACAGGGAGTGTAGTTCTGGTGTGCATGAGTAGTGTAGTTCTTCTGGTGATGACCACTTACTAAATGTAGGTAGTTCTTCATGGGCCGGCGGTTGTTCATGGTGGATGATCCTACACAGAGGTAGTGTAGTTCTTCATGGTGGATGACCACTTACTAACATGAGGTAGTGTAGTTCTTCATGGTGGATGACCACTTACTAACAGGAGGTCGTGTTGTTGTTCATGGTGGATGATCACTTACTAACATGGTAGTGTAGTTCTTCATGGTGGATGACCACTTACTAACAGGAGGTAGTGTAGTTCTTCATGGTGGATGACCACTTACTAACATGAGGTCGTGTTGTTCTTCATGGTGGATGACCACTTACTAACATGAGGTAGTGTAGTTCTTCATGGTGGACAACCACTTACTTACATGGAGTCGTGTTGTTCTTCATGGTGGACAACCACTTACTAACATGGAGTCGTGTTCTTCATGGTGGACGACCACTTACTAACATAGGGTCGTGTTCTTCATAATGGACGACCACTTACTAACATGGAGTCGTGTTCTTCATAATGGACAACCACTTACCAACATAGGGTCGTGTTATTCTTCATGACGGACGACCACTACTTACATGGGGTCGTGTTATCATATGGACGACCACTTACTAACATAGGTCTGTTCTTCATAACGGACGACCACTTACTAACATGGAGTCGTGTTCATAATGGACGACCAATTAACATTGGGTCGTGTTATTCTTCATGACGGACGACCACTTACTTACATGGGGTCGTGTTGTTCTTCATGGTGGACGACCACTTACTAACATGGGGTCGTGTTATTCTTCATGGTGGACAACCACTTATTAACATGGGGTCGTGTTATTTTTCATGGTGAACGACCACTTACTAACATAGGGTCGTGTTATTCTTCATGGTATGGTCGGTCACTCAGTATCATACTCCAGCAGCCGTTTCTTAATCTTTTTTTAAACGGGAAAATTATTCTTAGCTCGAGTGATACCTAACCAAACCAGTCCCGTGAGCAGAAGAGCTGCTGCTCTGGCTGCTCGAGACGTGACTCACCTGAGAAACCAAACGTAAAACACCCTTAATCACAGTTGAGAGGATACAGTATACTGTATATGTTTTATTTTGTTGAAAGTTACATCTACTCTCCATATAGGGACGGTCGTGTTGATAAGCCTGATATAAACTGAAAACGAATAGCCCAATTAATATATTAATTCAAGAACCAAATTCTGGTATAGTTTCTGACCAAAGTACACGACACCTTAAGTGGTACAGAGTAAGTCTTACATAATATAGTTATCACTGTTCAGCAAAAACTTCAGTTGCACTATAATTTACAGTTCAATCGACATTATTCTACAGTGTACAGTTTTATATACGGAAGTACATCAATTCTTGTTATAAATATCATATATATCCGAAATGATAAATAATTAGCAGTTTGAGAGAGAAACAACATATCACCCTGGCGCTTAAAAGCCTGTCTCGGTAGCCTTTAGAGGGCAATGCCACACTGAGGTATTTTATGCTAGTTAACGCCAGACGATTTTATTCCTGCTGAGAACCTCTGCGAAGGTTAACGGGACAGGTTGACACTGGACATATTCACACGTGCGGAGGATGGCGTTCAGTCTCAACAAATCCCTACACACACACACATACTGCCATGTCGGGATGGGCTCTTCACTCTCACTATTGGATAATTTATTTCGTGAGGTTGTTTATGGTTTACTTGTGTAGCCACCACCAAGAGAAGTTCCTCTCACCCTGTTTCACACTACTTGAAATACCAGAGATACAATAGTACCTCTTCGCTAAGCCAGCAGGGTAGACTCTGGCGTGTCAACAAATATTTTTGGTGGCTGGTATAATCTTTAATGGTGGTTTTGAAATTATTCAAAAAATAAAATGTCGGTGTTAAGCAGGTTACAGCTGACTCGAGGCCGGTTATCACCGTGAATATGAACATTTCCGAAAGTTTGTTGTGAAGAAAGACTCCTTCACCTCCAACTCCTGGCAGGGAGGACAACTTTGGGTCGTAATCTCTACCGCTAACTCCTGGCAGGGACAACTCTGGGTCGTCGTCTGGTCGTTGCTTGGCGGTGACAGTTGTTTCAGAAGTTGTCAGGTCGTTTATGACTGACTTAGGGATGGCAGTGCGTCATCTTCACGTTACAGCATTTATTGCAGCCTGAGACCAGGCCTCTAGTCACTTATATTATGTTAGATGTCATGAGAAATTTTATTGTATTCACTGTGTAAAATAAAGAGAAAAAAAGATAAATATATTCACTGACAACAAAAACTGCTCATAGAATTCTGAATATTATTTTAATTATCTGTTTCACGATGAAAATAAAATTTGGAACAGGTTTGAGGATTTTACTGTTAACTTAGTTGTTTTAATTTATTTTCACACTTCAGAAAACCTCATTCTTCTATGTTATTCATGAAATTGAACTATCCTGTTATCGTTCATATATTTATTGTTCCCCAGCTACAGCTCACTATACTAAAAAAAAATAACAATGCGGAGAATTAAACATTTAAACGAATAACATAACTTTTGTTGGAGTTAATCACAACTTCAGACCCAGGACACATTAGTTAGGACGCCTGAAGGAATGGAAATGATCAAGAAATCACGTCCAGCAAGTAAGATCTCTTCAAATGAATTATTTAGCTAGACTGTCATGAGAACGTATTTTACTGCTCTTTTTTATGTAATATAATTATCGTGTTATGATACTATCAGCATATATTTTAAGTGATAGTTTTTTGTAGTTCTCCGGCGGGTGTAAGGTATATGTGTAAGGTGGGACAACAAACCTCAACTCAGCCTCAAAAAGGGTTTAAAAATATGAAGCACGAACCAGGTGTCTAGTTACGGTCCACTAACCATAGCTGTGATATGCCTGTCTCTTTATCTCCTCGTCCTGTCTATTGTTAAGTCTACGTTTTTACGCTCCCGAGATGAGATTATCTTTATATTTCTTCAATATAACTTCGCTATTGAGGTCTGGTTAATATTGAACAACAATTTAGTGTGTGTGACTCTTGCCTGTGAATATTTATCTCAGAGGTAACACCATCATCAATACATATATTTTCCAAACTAAATTTAATGTAAACAAAAATACGTTATTCTCTCCTTGTACTTTACTTGTCAGTGTGATGAATAGAAGTCAGGTTTTTCTTCTAATTATAGACATGAACTTGTAATTCAGTGGAAACTAATCAAAATAATATGATGCATTTAACGTTATGTGTGTGTGTGTGTGTGTGTGTGTGTGTGTGTTTCTAGATGATCCCCCGCCACTGATTAACTATCTTACTTAAGCGAAAAACCACGGGACAACACCGGGCATATATTATATAGAAACCAAGGTAAGAATTAGGACTAACTTGTAAATTAGTGACGACAACATGTTACTAAATGTCTGTGAGTCTGTTAAAGGGATGTGTCAAGATAATACAACATTGGTCGACCCTCTTATTCGAGGATGGCCAGCCCAAGGGCCACCCTAGGCAGGAATTTGTTCAAGGTGTAGAAGCGTCGCCAACACAACAACTACACCCTAGTTAACGAGTTGCATGACCCAGTGTCAAGAATAATTAAAAAGACCGACAACTTGCCTACTGCACTGGCTAACCATAACCCCGAACACAATCCGCAAATCAGTTAACACACCAGGTCCCCACTGTTGGGTGACAGAGGCAATGGCGTAAAGAAACTTGCCCACAGTTTCATCACACACACACACACACACTTTTTATACACTGGGGACTATTAAGCTAGTCTTCCGTCTGAGGTTAGCACAGGTGGTGTAAGGGATCAAGCCCCGATGAGCACTTCAGAGGTCAAGGGTGTTCCTCTTTAGCCATGCTTAGTGCATGTGCTTTAAATCTGTAGTATATTTACTGTGAGAGTTGGCTGCCGTTATAATAAAAAGAATAAGAAGTGTAAGGTTTAGTGGTTATTATTTTATAAACTTATTTGCTATTACAAACGGACACCCAACAAAACCTTAAATAATAAACAGTCAAGTTTTAAGTTGAATGTTTACCCTGTCCGTTTACTCTGGCAGGGTGAGTATATTCAGTTAATTTTCAACTAGTAAATATTTGTTTAGCAGAAATCGAACAACTTAATTACCATAGCAAATCCACAGTAAATTCGTTTTGGCTTATAGAACCAAAATTATTTTCTCCATATCGCCTGCCAAGATTTCAAGATTT
>NW_024746541.1:2743040-2761314 GCF_018991925.1 Homarus americanus | reverse complement strand
TCCAACTGGCAACATTCCAGAAAAAAATGTGTAATTTAGTTGACACTTAAGTCGAAGTTGTTGGTCAACATAGTGGCCAATCAGCCAAGAGGGTCAGATGAAGACGCCTTACCATTGGTGTTCTAGACTGGAGCTTCCCGACACCAACTGGTGGTGACCGTGGGGCGGAACCCAGAAGTCGTTAATGGTGAGTCTGGCACAAAAATTAACTATAAACACAGCCTCAAGAGGTGTAGGAATGGCCCTGTGCTGCCCCAGCCAGCTCAGGCCTCTTAATGACGATAATCTTAGAGGATTTGTGCGGCGGTAGCACCCTACATCACCTTTATAGTGAAGGTTAAAGTTGTGATGATGAGCCAAGTGAATGATGATATATAAAGACAGGCGACGAGCGTCTATCAACTTATTAATAATTTAGTAAGCAAATCAGGAAATTGTTGTTGGACGAAGACACGAGTGAATGTTTCTCGCCCGACCACCGCCAGTCCTCATCCTCCGGGTTATAACTCAAGAAGAGGGGTGGAGGGTGTGAGGGGTGGAGGGTGTGTGAGGGTGGAGGGTGTGGAGGGGTGGAGGTGTGTGAGGGATGGAGGGTGTGGAGGGGTGGAGGGTGTGTGACGGGTGGAGGGTGTGTGAGGGGTGGAGGGTGTGTGAGGTGGAGGGGTGTGACGGGTGAGGGTGTGAGGGATGGAGGGTGTGTGAGGGGTGGAGGGTGGAGGGTGGAGGGTGTGTGAGGGGTGGAGGGTGTGTGAGGGGTGGAGGGTGGAGGATGGAGGGTGTGAGGGGTGAGGGAGTGTGAGGGGTGGAGGGTGTGTGAGGGGTGGAGGGGTGTAGGGGTGGGAGGGTGTGTGACGGTGGAGGTGTGTGAGGGGTGGAGGGGTGTGAGGGGTGGAGGGTGTGGTGGGTAGGTGAGAGGTAGAGGTGGGTGGGTGTGTGAGAGGTGGAGGTGGGTGGGTGTTTGAGGGGTGGAGGTGGGTGGGTGTGTGATGAGTGGAGATGGGTGGGTGTGTGAGGGTGGCGGATGGAAGTGGAGGGTGGGTAAGGGATATAGGTGGGTTGGTGGAGCGTGTGTAAGGGGTGGAGGTGGGTGGGTAGGTAGTAGGTGGCTGAAGGTGACTGGGAAGCATTATAGTACAGCGTCATCAGCAGAGGATTTGGCCCTAACGAAGCCTCGTTAGTCCACAGGTTCCCTCCCTCCCCCACCCATCCCTCCCTCTCTATTTCGTGATCAAATGAGTCCTCATCCCTCTAAAATTACCTTTACCTGACAATCACGGCGACAACTTGGCCAAGAGGAGAAGTACGTAGAAAGGAGGAGGAGGAGGATGAGAAGGAAGGATAAGGCGGAGGAATAGAGACATGGGACAGGAAGGATACGCTATGACAGGTAATGTACACCTGCTCCATAATGTATCTTTATAGAGGGGTCTGATGAATTTCAAAATGAACACTGCATTTCTTATTATCTTATTAGGGTTGTCAAAATCCTTCGTCCTTTGTGTCATATTGCCTCACACAAAATCGTAAGGATACTTTTTTTGTGAGCGAGTGTACCTTCCACTGTTCATTCACCATCACTTGAGGGTTGAGGGAAGACTTCACTGTATTACTTGACTGTTTATATTACACCATAATGAGGACAAGTGTACAACAGTGAAGGAGAGTTTCGCTTCATGAGACTAAACACCAAAATAAAGAGTAATAAAGGAGAAAGACTGTCTCCCCATCACCAGCTGAACCAAGAGACAACAGCTTGTGTTTTAACCTATGAAGGCTAACACAACATCAGTCACACTCTCACCCTTACACCACTTAACTATAGCAATATCTGGCAGACTCAACCTTACACCACTTAACTATAACAATATCTGGCAGACTCAACCTTACACCACTTAACTATAAACCAATATCTGGCAAATTCTCACCCTTACACCACTTAACTATAACAATATCTGGCAGACTCACCCTTACACCACTTAACGATAAAAATATCTGGCAGATTCTCACCCTTACACCACTTAACTATAGCAATATCTGGCAGATTCTCTCCCTTACACCACTTAACTATAACAATATCTGGCAGACTCTCACCGTTACACCACTTAACTATAACAATATCTGGCAGTCTCTCGCCCTTACACCACTTAACTATACCAATATCTGGCAGACCAATTTCACAATCACTTAACGACAAAAAATATCTGCGCAGATTCTCACCCCTACACCACTTAACTATAAACCAATATCTGGCAAATTCTCACCCTTACACCACTTAACTATAACAATATCTGGCAGACTCACCCTTACACCACTTAACGATAAAAATATCTGGCAGATTCTCACCCTTACACCACTTAACTATAGCAATATCTGGCAGATTCTCTCCCTTACACCACTTAACTATAACAATATCTGGCAGACTCTCACCGTTACACCACTTAACTATAACAATATCTGGCAGTCTCTCGCCCTTACACCACTTAACTATACCAATATCTGGCAGGCTTACCCTTACACCACTTAACTATAACAATATCTGGCAGACTCACCCTTTCACCACTTAACTATAACAATATCTGGCAGACTCTCGCCCTTACACCACTTAAATGTTCACTACCACGTTGTTTATAATCCTACTTGACTATTTAAGAATTGTTTTGGTCATGAAATAAATACAAAAATATCTAAAAATCTGTTGTTTAAATCGTTTCTGAATTAAATGGTCAAGATATAGAGAGGTGATATTATTTTGGCCTTCGTTCACAGAGCATTACCTGGTGCCCTAACTCAGCTAGACCAATGTGTGTTATAATGACCCAACTGTGTGTGTGTGTGTGTGTGTGTGTGTGTGTGTGTGTGTGTGTGTGTATGAAAGACGGGAGGGCTATAGTGTATAATTTGTTAGATAAATTTTCTCCTTTCCTAGAAAACAAAAATAAATGCAATGACGTTTTATTTTTCTTAGTTAAGGAAAAATGCTCTAAGTAACATTTGATGATCCTCACCCACACACTACATTTAGACCTCACACTTCACAATGCATAATGGATACGAGGAACTAATATGAAAATATTCCGTACAAAATAATCTGGATTTGTTTTATACTAATTTATCTATATTACAAAATATTAGTTCTGTAAAAGTCAAACAATTAAATGTTTTTGAAATACTTTAGTTCCACTACTTAGCTAACCATTATTTACAAGAGTATCGGGATTGGCAGCTGATAATTATGTGGCTTCAAAATTCAATCAGGTAAGAGTGGTATGTGATACATGAGGGCGGGTGAAACAATATCCTGGGACACACTTCTGTTGACGGCACCCGGGGAAGGTTATGACACTGTGTTACCTGACAACACTTGCCTCCCTCCACTATAACTCACTTGTGAATATGACGGAAAAGAAGAAATAAATGGTAAACGATAGGTAAGATAAAAGGAGGCAAAGAAACTAAAAAGTGTAAAATAATGGAGAGCAGAACAAAATAATACACAACACGAAGAGAAAAAAGAGGAAGAATGAAAGGAACCAAAAAAAGTGAGATCAATAATAATAATGACAGATATGATCGAGACACCAAATACCAGAAGAACAACGATGTTATAGAGAAATCCGACTGTGAGAAAGATTTAGGAGTAATAATACGTACGAATCTTAAAACAAGTAAAAAATGTATTTGCTCTAAACAAGGCTAACAAAGTACTGGGGTTCATACAAAGGGGTAGTAGTAGTAGTAGTATGCTTCACCAGCCATTTATTTATTAGTCACACTCTCCCTGCACTGTAACGTGTGGCTGTACCTTACTTTCTCCTCCCCTGTCCTTCCCACAGCCTATTGCTCCACCTCATCTCCTCCACACTTATCTTTCTCCTCATCCTCACTTCTACACCTGCCTTTTCCTCCTATCCACGTCTACATATCCCTCTATCTTCTCCTGCTTATCATCTTCTACGTCCCTTCTCCAGCCCTGCCTCCCGCCTTCCCTCATCCCTCTTTACCCATCCCCGACCCCTGGCCTCCTGGCAGTATCTCATGATCATCAGTTTGTTGTGCAGGTTGTCGCCGCCTCAGAGCGGCCCAGGTGCTGCCTCGTCTCACTAATGGACACTTTTTCACATTACCTGAATCACTACAGCGATGGAGAAAATATGAAACCGTCTTTTCTGTCTCTCGGGAAAGAAAAAATTTGATAAAGAGAGTTGGAGAATGTATTAGTAAATTATGTATGAAACTGAGGATGAGTCAAGAAAATAGAAGATTTTGGACCACATAATACTGACAAGTTTGTTCCTGCCATCACTTGCACCGTGACGAGCGTTTTATACTATACTACGTGTCCAACACACTATAACATATGTGACTCTTTATACTACGTGTCCAACACACTATAACATATGTGGCTCTTTATACTACGTGTCCAACACACTATAACATATGTGGCTCTTTATACTACGTGTCCAACACACTATAACATGTGTGTCTTGTGAGAGACATCACCATCACCACCAACACCACCAGCTCTCGCACTTCCAACATCACCACCACCACTAACACCATCACCACCACTACCAACAACACCACCACCACTAACACCATCACCACCACTACCAACAACACCACCACCACTAATACCATTATCATCACTAACACCATCATCACGACTAACACCATCACCACCACTATTAAAACCACCAACACCGACACCCCACTAACACCACTCTCACTAACACCATCACTAACACCACCACCACCACTAACATCACCACCGCCACCACCACTAACACCACCGCCACCACCACTAGCACCCACCACTACCGCCACTTCTTCCTCCCCAACATACTCACCTCCTCCTTCGCTCTTCTTGACAACTTTTCACTGGGGAGAGCCGCGCCCTGACACCAAACTTGCGCCTCTCTCCTGTGACATCTTCCACCATCCTGACACTAAGCCAAAATTCCCCAAAGAAACTTCACTTCCTTCCCCTTGACACTAAACCAGCACCACTCTCCCCCATCCTGCCTTCAACACGAAGCCAAGACCTTGCCTATAAACACTTTCTCTGTCCATGATTCCGAGCCAGGAACCTTCACATGAAAGTCCCTCTTTCTTCACACCACGTGATATCGTGTGTCGTTACCTCCTCCTATCCCCCCAACATACACCAAGCCAAACGGCACCTGGCAAGTTCTGGAAGTTTGCGGGTCAGGAAACACCCCGAGCGAGGCTCTTAGGTGAGGTCTTGTGTGTACGTGTGACTGTTGCAAATGTGCGTCTGATATCTCTTAGCGTTTACTGTGTACACACGCACACACACATATATATATATATATATATATATATATATATATATATATATATATATATATATATATATATATATATATATATATATATATATATATATATATATATATATATAGAGAGAGGCTGACGGGCCACCTTACCGTGGAAGTACTATAGTACTGACATCACTGTTAAAACCAACTTGGTGTGTTGAGAGTTGACTTCATTGCTCTGTCGTTTAAAGCCAATCTTCGTTAACCCTTCCCCGCTGATTGTCGCTAAGTTAACAACATCTGTGACCCCCTGCCTTCCCTCCTCCACCCAAGGGCTACCACCACTCCACCACCGTCAATTGGAAACCTTTCCCTTCAGGTTCGGGATTCTGAAAATGCTATTGGTAGATTTTTTGCTCTCATCCAGGTTAAGACACAAGACAAACGAGGAACCTAGTGTCGGTGTACCCTTGAGAACTGGATCTCGATGTGCTCACTCACCCCAAGTCAATAGAAGAGTTAAGGATGCGAGTCTTTGATGATTTAGGTCCAAATATTATAACTAAACATGAAGGACCACTTGGCTGACACAGGTGAGGGATCATCGCTGCTCTAATACACTCCATCTTATAAACTGTTGAGAGTTTTGCTGTGCCAGGATGCAGAGAACTGAGGTGGTTCTACTTTGAATAATATTTATTTTTTCCTTTCTTGTTAGACATCAAGATGGAATACAGTAAATGTAAGAAAGTTACAGGTATCACAAGAACAAGAAACGTCCTATAAAACTGAGAGAAAAAATAGAATTGTTACCCGGAGCAGAAAATTGGACATAAAGGGAAAACAAAATATATTTGAGTGAAGAAAATGAAACTGTTGAGGTGGTTTTCAGTGATAATGTTTGAGTGAAGGTGTGAGGGTGACTAGACTAGAGTGAGGACCAAGATGGAAATGGTAATGGAAGTGTAGGCGAGAGTGCAGTAAGGCGAGGTATGGAAACACTGTAGGCGGGGGACAGGAGAAAGAGAGGAAGACATGAGAGAGATGAGAGTAATGATAAAGAAAGCACAGGATCGATAACTATGAAGGAAGACCCGAAAGGCTAACCCACAACAAACAGACGGTGAATACAGGTAAGGCATAGATAAAAAAGCAAAAAATATAGTTTTATTTGATTTATGTAAAATCTTAAAATCTTGCTTCAGGCGATCTTGGAAAATAATTTTAGTTCCTATAAACCAAAACATAATTTACTGTGGCTTTACTATGGTAATTAAGTCATTCAGTCTTCGCTAAACAAATATTTCACTAGTTCAAAATTAACTGAATATACTCACCCCGCCAGAGTAAACGGACAGGTAAACATTCCAACTTAAAACTTGACTGTTTATTATTTAAGGTTTTATTGTGTCCGTTTGTAATAGCAACATAAGTTTATAAAATAATAACCACTAAACCTTACACTTCTTATTCTTTTATTAAAACGTAACTCTCACAGTAGAATCACACTACAGATTAAAGCACATGCACTAAGCATGGCTAAAGCGGGAACACCCTTGACCTCTAGAAGTGCTCATCGGGAGCTTGATCCCAGCACACCACCTGTGCTAAGCTCAGACGGAAGACTGGCTTAATAGTCCCCAGTGTATAAAAGTGGGTGGGTGTGTGTGTGTGTGTGTATGTGTGTGTGTGTGTGTGCGTGTGCGTGTGTGTGTGTGTGTGATGAAACTGTGGGCAAGTTTCTTTACGCCATTTGCCTCTGTCTACCCAACAGTAATTGGGGACCTGGATGTTAACTGATTTGCGGATTGTGTTCCGGGGTTATGGTTAGCCAGTGCAGTAGGCAAGTTGTCCGGTCTTTTTTAATTATTCCTTGACACTGGGTCATGCAACTCGTTAACTTAGGGTGTGGTTGTTGTGTTGGCGACAGCTTCTACACCTTGAACAAATTCCTGCCTAGGTGGCCCTTGGGCTGGCCATCCTCGAATAAGAGGGTCGACCAATGTTGTATTATCTTGACACATCCCTTTAACAGACTCACAGACATTTAGTAACATGTTGTCGTCACTAATTTACAAGTTAGTCCTAATTCTTACCTTGGTTTCTGTATAATAATAATGCCCGGTGTTGTCCCGTGGTTTTTTCGCTTAAGTAAGATAGTTAATCAGTGGCGGGGGATCATCTGAAACACACACACACACACACACACACACACACACACACACACACACACACACATAACGTTAAATGCATCATATTATTTTTGATTAGTTTCCACTGAATTACAAGTTCATGTCTATATAATTAGAAGAAAAACCTGACTTCTATTCATTACACTGACAAGTAAAGTATGGGAGAGAATAACGTATTTTTTGTTTACATTAAATTTAGTTTGGAAAATATATGTATTGATGATGGTGTTACCTCTGAGATAAATATTCACAGGCAAGAGTCACACACACTAAATTGTTGTTCAATATTAACCAGACCTCAACCCAGCGAAGTTATATTGAAGAAATATAAAGAGAGCGTCTCATCTGTCAACATGTCTCGAGTAGCGTTTTAACCATCTCGGGAGCGTAAAGAACGTAGACTTAACAATAGACGGGACGAGGAGATAAAGAGACAGGCATATCACAGCTATGGTTAGTGGACAATAACCCTATTTAAGACACCTGGTTCGTGCTTCATATTTTTAAACCCTTTTGAGGCTGAGTTGAGGTTTGTTGTCCCACCTTACACCTTATACCTTACACCCGCCGGAGGACTACAAGAAAACTATCACTTATAATATATGCTGATAGTATCATAACACGATAATTATATTACATAAAAATAAGAGCAGTAAAATACGTTCTCATGACAGTCTAGCTAAATAATTCGATTTATTTTGAAGAGATCTTACTTGCTGGACGTGTTCTTGATCATTTCCATTCAGCCTGAGCGTCCTAACTAATTGTCCTGGTCTGAAGTTGTGATTAACTCCAACAAAAGTTATGTTATTCGTTTAAATGTTTAATTCTCCGCATTGTTATTTTTAATATAGTGAGCTGTAAACGGGGAACAATAAATAAATGAACGATAACAGGATAGTTCAATTTCATGAATAACATAGAAGAATGAGTTTTCTGAAGTGTGAAAATATATTAAAACAACTAAGTTAACAGTAAAAGCCTCAAACCTCATTCCAAATTTTATTTTCATCGTGGAAACAGATAATTAAAATAATATTCAGAATTCTATGAACAGTATTTGATATTGTCAGTGAATATATTTGTATCTTTTTTCTCTTTATTTACACAGTGAATACAATAAAATTTCTCATGAACATCCTAACATAATATCAGTGACTAGAGGCCTGGTCTCCAGGCTGCAATAAATGCTGTAACGTGAAGATGACGCACTGCCATCCCTAAGTCAGGTCATAAACGACCTGACAACTTTCCCAGAGCAACTGTCACCGCCAAGCAACGACCAGACGACGACCCCGAGTTGTCCCTGCCAGGAGTTAGCGGTAGAGATTACGACCCAAAGTTGTCCCTCCCTGCCAGGAGTTGGAGGTGAAGGAGTCTTTCTTCACAACAAACTTTCGGAAATGTTCATATTCACGGTGATAACCGGCCTCGAGTCAGCTGTAACATGCCAACACCGACATTTTATTTTTTAATTAATTTCAAACCACCATTAAAGATTATACCAGCCACCAAAAATATTTGTTGACACGCCAGAGTCTACCCTGCTGGCTTGCGCGAAGAGGACACTATTGTATCTCTTCTGAGTATTTCAAGTAGTGTGAAACAGGAGTGTAGAGGAACTTCTCTTGGTGGCTACACCAAGTAAACCATAAACAACCTCACGAAAATATATTATCCAATAGTGAGAGTGAAGAGCACCATCCCGACATGGCAGTATGTGTGTGTGTAGGGATTTGTTGAGACTGAACGCCATCCTCCGCACGTGTGAATATGTCCAGTGTCAACCTGTCCCGTTAACCCTTTAACGGGCAGAGGTTTCTCTCAGCAGAATAAAATCGTCTGGCGTTAACCAGCATAAAATACCTCAGTGTGGCATTGCCCTCTAAAGGGCTATCGAGACAGGCTTTAAGCGCCAGGGTGGTATGCCTTGTTTCTCTCTCTCAAACTGCTAATTATTTATCATTTCGGATAATATGAATGTTATAACAAGGAATTGATGTACTTCCGTATATAAAACTGTACACTGTAGGAATAATCATCCGATTGGGCCTTAAATTAAGTGCAACTGAAGTTTTTGCTGAACAGTGATAACTATATTGTAAGACTTACTCTGTACCACTTAAGGTGTCGTGTACTTTGGTCAAGAAACTATACCAGAATTTGGTTCTTGAATTAATATATTAATTGGGCTATTCGTTTTCAGTTTATATCAGGCTTATCAACACGACCGTCCCTATATGGAGAGTAGATGTAACTTTCAACAAAATAAAAACATATACAGTATACTGTATCCTCTCAACTGTGATTAAGGTGTTTACGTTTGGTTTACTCAGGTGGTCACGTCTCGAGCAGCCAGAGCCAGCAGCTCTTCTGCTCACGGGACTTGGTTTGGTTAGGTATCACTCGAGCTAAGGAATAATTTTCCCGTTTAAAAAAAAAAAGATTAAGAAACGGCTGCTGGAGTATGATACTGAGTGACCGACCAGCCACCATGAAGAATAACACGACCCTATGTTAGTAAGTGGTCGTTCACCATGAAGAATAACACGACCCCATGTTAATAAGTGGTCGTCCACCATGAAGAATAACACGACCCCATGTTAGTAAGTGGTCGTCCACCATGAAGAACAACACGACCCCATGTAAGTAAGTGGTCGTCCGTCATGAAGAATAACACGACCCAATGTTAGTAAGTGGTCGTCCATTATGAAGAACACGACTCCATGTTAGTAAGTGGTCGTCCATTATGAAGAACACGACCCTATGTTAGTAAGTGGTCGTCCATTATGAACAACACGACCCCATGTAAGTAAGTGGTCGTCCGTCATGAAGAATAACACGACCCTATGTTAGTAAGTGGTCGTCCATTATGAAGAACACGACTCCATGTTAGTAAGTGGTCGTCCATTATGAAGAACACGACCCTATGTTAGTAAGTGGTCGTCCACCATGAAGAACGACTCCTGTTAGTAAGTGGTCATCCACCATGAAGAACTACACTACCTCATGTTAGTAAGTGGTCATCCACCATGAAGAACTACACTACCTCATGTTAGTAAGTGATCATCCACCATGAACAACAACACGACCTCCTGTTAGTAAGTGGTCATCCACCATGAAGAACTACACTACCTCATGTTAGTAAGTGGTCATCCACCATGAAGAACTACACTACCTCATGTTAGTAAGTGATCATCCACCATGAACAACAACACGACCTCCTGTTAGTAAGTGGTCATCCACCATGAAGAACTACACTACCTCATGTTAGTAAGTGGTCATCCACCATGAAGAACTACACTACCTCATGTTAGTAAGTGATCATCCACCATGAACAACAACACGACCTCCTGTTAGTAAGTGGTCATCCACCATGAAGAACTACACTACCTCATGTTAGTAAGTGGTCATCCACCATGAAGAACTACACTACCTCATGTTAGTAAGTGGTCATCCACCATGAAGAACTACACTACCTCCTGTTAGTAAGTGGTCGTCCTCATGACGGTCAATATAATGTTAAATGAAGCCTATAACTCTCAGCTGACGTTGTTAATCACGCCCACGATGAGAGATTCATCAGTTTTAGAAGCAATTTACTCAACGTCATTAATTTTGTGAAGTCATTGACAGTGGTCTCTTACCGGGGATAACTTGAACACTTTCTATAATGAAGCTCTTTTTCATGTGTAATATTCCTTAAAACTTACCTGCCTTACTGATAAGAGAGAGAGAGAGAGAGAGAGATAATAAGTAAACGCATACATGATCGATAGCGTTCCATGTCACCAACGATAAATAGCCCACTAAACAATAATGATGATAGTGGTGAGAAGGTGAACAAAGGAGGTATATTAAGTGAGTGATGACCCACACTATTCCTGCCACCTGGTCCACCCGTTCCTCCGTGGACACTAATACATACACTGTATCTATGTGATGGCCTCAATGACAGAAAAATAGTGGACACATTACCCTGAGTTTTACTGCCTAACTGACCACTACCACAGCGTCTTGACACTATGAGAGGCGTCAGAAGGTCAGAGGTTCTGATTTTTTGGTAGCATTAAATTATATGCTTGGGTATACGTTTTATTTACATTGACTAATATAATACGATTTATTATTTCAGAATGAGAGTTTAAAGTAACACGACTCAGAAAATTACAAGTTTTTGGGGAAAAGTCAACATCGGAGCGTCATAAAATTCTTAATAAAAGTAGGTTCCACATCAAAGAAATTCACCGACGCATGAGTTATGGCTCGGCTCCCTCCCCCTGTGTC
This sequence comes from Homarus americanus, assembly GCF_018991925.1. Lineage (NCBI taxonomy): Eukaryota > Metazoa > Arthropoda > Malacostraca > Decapoda > Nephropidae > Homarus > Homarus americanus. Next base: position 2,749,556 of record NW_024746541.1, on the reverse strand, counting down.
ACGGTAATGCTCTTTTGTTTTAGGAAAGTGTCAACCCACAGCCTAGCACACCACAAGGCTCTTTAGCGCCAGGAAAGTGTCACCCCACAGCCTAGCACACCACAAGGCTCTTTAGTGCCAGGAAAGTGTCACCCTACAGCCTAGCACACCACAAGGCTCTTTAGCGCCAGAGAAAGTGTCACCCTACATGCAGCACACCCACAGGCTCTGGTGCCAGGAAAGTGTCTTACAGCCTAGCACACCCACAAGGCTCTTTAGTGCCAGGGAAGAGTGTCACTTTCATCTGCTTTTGAAACCATAGTGCCCAGTGTCCCTTCATGCAGCCTGTACACCACAAGGCTCTATTGTGCCAGGAAAGTGTCACCCTACAGCCTAGCACACCACAAGGCTCTTTAGCGCCAGGAAAGTGTCACGCTACAGCATAGCACACCACAAGGCTCTATAGTGCCAGGAAAGTGTCATCCCACAGCCTAGCACACCACAAGGCTCTATAGTGCCAGAAAAGTGTCACCCTACAGCCTAGCACACCACAAGGCTCTATAGTGCAAGGAAAGTGTCACGCTACAGCATAGCACACCACAAGGCTCTATAGTGCCAGGAAAGTGTCGCCATACAGCCTAGCACACCACAAGGCTCTATTGTGCCAAGAAAGTGTCACCCTACAGCCTAGCACACCACAAGGCTCTATAGTGCCAAAGAAAGGGTATCACCCTACAGCCTGGTATGCCTCAGGCTCTATAGTGCCAGGAAAGTGTCACCCTGGCCTAGCACACCTGAGGCTCTATAGTGCCAGGAAAGTGTCACCCTACATCCTGGCACACCACAAGGCTCATAGTGCCAGAAAGTGACCCTGCAACCCTAGCACACCCTGAGGCTCTATAGTGCAAAAAGTGTCACCCTACATCCCTAGCACACCCTGAGGCTCTATGAAAGGTGCCAAGCAAGTGTCACCCTGGCCTGTAGGTATGCCTCAAGGCTCCTATAGTGCCAGGAAAGTGTCACCCTACAGCCTGGCACACCACAAGGCTCTGTAGTGCCAGAAAGTGTCATCGCCTGGCCTGTAGCACCACAGGGTCTATAGTGCCAGAGAGTGTCTCCCTACAGCCTAGCACACACCACCAGGCTCTATAGTGCCAGAGAAAGTGTCACCCTACAGCCTAGCACACACAAGGAAGCTCTATAGTGCCAGAAAGTGTCACCCTACAGCCTGAGTATACCTCAAGGCTCTATAGTGCCAGGGAAAATTAATCACCCTACAGCCTAGCACACCACAGGCTCCTATAGTGCCAGAAGGGGTGTCATCATACAGCCCCCTCGCACACCTCAAAGGCTCTATAGTGCCAGGAAAGTGTCACCCCTACTGAGCACACCACAAGGCTCTTTAGCGCCAGGAAAGTGTCACCCCACAGCCTAGCACACCACAAGGCTCTTTAGTGCCAGGAAAGTGTCACCCTACAGCCTAGCACACCACAAGGCTCTTTAGTGCCAGGAAAGTGTCACCCTACAGCCTAGCACACCACAAGGCTCTATAGTGCCAGGAAAGTGTCGCCATACAGCCTAGCACACCACAAGGCTCTATTGTGCCAAGAAAGTGTCACCCTACAGCCTAGCAAACCACAAGGCTCTATAGTGCCAAGAAAGTGTCACCCTACAACCTAGCACACCACAAGGCTCTATAGTGCCAAGCAAGTGTCACCCTACAGCCTAGCACACCACAAGGCTCTATAGTGCCAAGCAAGTGTCACCCTACAGCTAGTATACCTCAAGGCTCTATAGTGCCAGGAAAGTGTCACCCCTACAGCCTAGCACACCACAAGGCTCTATAGTGCCAAGAAAGTGTCATCTGTACAGCCCTAGCACACCACAAGGGTCTATAGTGCCGAGAAAGTGAAACCTACAGCCCTAGCACACTACAAGGCTCTATAGTGCCAGGAAAGTGTCACCCTACAACCTAGCACACCACAAGGCTCTATAGTGCCAAGAAAGTGTCACCCTACAGCCTGGTATACCTCAAGGCTCTATAGTGCCAGGAAAGTGTCACCCTACAGCCTAGCACACCACAAGGCTCTATAGTGCCAGGAAAGTGTCATCATACAGCCTCGCACACCACAAGGGTCTATAGTGCCAGGAAAGTGTCACCCTACAGCCTAGCACACCACAAGGCTCTATAGTGCCAGGAAAGTGTCACCCTACAGCCTAGCACACCACAAGGCTCTATAGTGCCAGGAAAGTGTCACCATACAGCCTTGCAGCTACCAACCATAATCCGGAGACTCATTGGAGCTCCTTTAAGTGAGGGAAAAAGAGACCAGTAACTAGCAAGAATTCCCCTCTGGATCGGTGTGTTGGGGCACTGGAACAGGTATCTGGGTGTCTTGGAGTCTCTGGTGGCTGCAGTAAGTCTTATTCAGGAACTTTAAACATTATGTTCCAGGTTCCCAGCGTCTCGGACCCTATTTGGACAAAGTAATAATCGTGGCAAAGATCTTCTGTTTTGCCTTCTACTGGTTTTCCTTTGATCTTGCCTCACTCCCTTCTCCAGCTGCACTTTAGAGAGAGGTAAATAAGCACCAGGGTGGAAGAACTGTGAAATTCCGCACCAGCTGTTGGCCATACTTCCAATGCAGTTCTTATACGCTAGGCAGCCAGCAGTGACCTGGCGTCTTTTGATAATACCATTGACTTCATTATGTCTCGCATGCCAGCCCCCTGAGGTTCCACAGAGGAGAGCGTGGCTGCCTTGTGTACGGTCCAGAATATGAAGGGGTTATTTCAGTATAGAAGATCTGGGGACCCAGGCGAGTACCTTAGGAGAACCTTGGGGTGGCCAATGAGAGGTCCCCACATTATGATCACCCATGACCTGCTAATAAGCCATCTCCAGATCATTGATGCCCTCTCGAGCATGGCTGAGGCAATCTTCATGATGGGCATGACCCAGTGAGCTTATTTGCTGTTCTCAAAAGGAGATTAAATTTAAATTAAATGCTCTGTTTGACTAGAGTTACTTGACTAAATTGAGTGATCTAAATCTGTTCATAAATTTATCATCTTACGAGCTACAGACAAATGATAAACTTGCGCTCGGTTATGGTAGGAAGTTTTCTATTGCTCAGCGCACAGTTAATCCACTTACTATTGCTAAAAGTATAATCAAAATGGAAAAGAATAAGTCGATAGATGCTACAAATAAAGATATTTCCATCGCTAAAGGTTGTATACATAGTGTTTTACGTAAGAAAATGGTTTCAAATTTTTCAAAAATATTTGAAACAGCCTTGAAAAACTTAAAAAGTAATGAGAATATAAATATTGCTAAGGCTGATAAATACAATGCTATTGTAATTTTGATAAAAGCTACATTAAAGATGAGATGAATTCATTACTAAGTGATGAAAGCACTTATTGGGAACTTACAAAAGATCCCCTGGAAAATATTAATAAGATGTCCAATTCTAAAATGAAGGTGTTATTGAAAAAGAACCCCGATCTCATCAAACAGTTCTCACAAATCAATCCCACTTTACCTTATATGTATGGATTGATCAAAACACATAAGCCTTATAATCCATTACGTCCTATCGTGAGTTCTGTGGGTTCTGTTACGTACAAATTATCCAAGTGGCTGGTTAAGATGCTATCCCCTCTTACAGGCCAGATATCTCATTCACATATACACAACAGCAGTGATTTAATTGATAAACTCAAGAAACACAATGAACTATGTGAATAAATAAGTTTTGATGTCAATTCACTTTTCACTAGAGTACCAGTGAATGACCTACTTTCATTCCTTAAAGATAAATTACTACTGTTAAATTTGACTATTGTACATGATGCATTTCTCAAATTGATAGAGTTATGCGTTACTGACAATGTTTTTAGAGCAATTGGGAAGTTTTACGAGCAAATATTTGGCATGAGCATGGGTAATGGTTTTTCTGCTCTTTTAGCCTGTATTTATATGGAGTTTTTTGAGGCTAGATTACTATCCAATATAGGGGACTTTATTCCTCCATGGTATAGATATGTAGACGATGTGCTTTGTCTTTGGCTTAGAAACAGTGACCCACTGGAATTTTTTGACAAGCTTAATGATATTAACTTCAAAATTGAAAGAGAAATAAATGGATCCCTTCCATTTATTGATATACTTATCATGAGTAATGATCACAACTATAAATTTAAGGTGTACAGAAGGCCTACATAGGCAGACAGTTTCATACATTTTATATCGAATCACCTTGCGTCTACCAAAATGTCAGTTTTTCTGCTATGCTTTTGAGAAGTTTGAGAATTTGTGACCCTGAATTTATTTAAGAAGAACTGAAACACATTCATTTCATTGCACAAAAACTTGGGTACCCTTTATTGTTTGTTGATTGTTGTCTTAAAAGGCCTAAAAAATCCCTTTATTGTACTCATACTATACAAGTTCCTACATTTAAGAATATTTTGACTCTACCTTATCGGAATGAATTTGTCCCGTTAGTTCAGTCTCTTAAATTATTAATCATTAATGTTGTTTTTAAGTATGACTCAACTATTACTAGTATGTTAATTAAGAACAGCCCAACCCTGAATGTAAATGGAAGCGTTTAAGGCATTCCATGTAGCATATGTAATGAAAATTATGTAGGTCAGACTGGGAAAGCATTGCAACTTAGAATAAAACAGCACAAGTACAATACTAGAACAGCATCTGAAAGCAGTGCACTGTTCGTTCATGTTAGGAACAAGAATCATCCCATGGATTGGGAAAACAGTTTAGAAGTGTATAAATCAACATGTGTCACAGAGAGACTTCTGGTTGAATCAAGTTTGATTATGGAAATGAATTCTATAAACCTTAGTGATAGTTAGTACAAAACTCATAATATGTTACAAAAATTTATTTGTCAGTGGCCCCAGGTTAAAAATGCTTTGAAAGTATTTGAGGCAGATGTAGGGTAAATGATTAGTCGGACTCATGTTTTTGACCAGACTTGACATCATTTGTCACGTCACCCATTTTTATAAGCTCTTCTTTCATGTGCGGTTGAGGTGGTGTGTGCAGTACATTAGTGGATCCCATGTTATTGACCTGACCTAATGTTTTGTAAGGTCACCCTTTATATATATACCTCTCTCAGTTCCTGTAAATTCAGTTGCCTCTGAAGATGTCTTGAATAAAGACGAAAGCTAAGGTGCTTCATTGTTTCCCTTTTCCATTGTGGAGCTACAGTATATATATATATATATATATATATATATATATATATATATATATATATATATATATATATATATATATATATATATATATATATATATATATCAGGAAACTCCCCATTGTCACTGTTCAGTCCCCAAAACTTCTTCTTCCATCAATAGTTCATTAACGGTGTATGTAAGTTCCACCATGTTTTTCACTACAACGGTACAGCAAAGTATATTTTTTAGCATTAAACTTATTATTTTATTGTCTAATCATCACTACATATAACACCACCCAACATCACTACATATAACATCATCCATCATCACTACATATAACACCATCCATTATCACTATATATAACATCATCCATCATCACTACATATAACACCATCCATCATCACTACATATAACAATATCCATCATCACTACATATAACATCATCCATCACCAATACATATAACACCATCCATCATCACTACATATAACACCATCCATCATCACTACATATAACAATATCCATCATCACTACATATAACATCATCCATCACCAATACATATAACACCATCCATCATCACTACATATACCACCATCCATCATCATTACAGATCAGTAAAGTAGTTTCCGAGATTCTCGTGCGGACACACACGGTAGGACGCCACCCTCCGGGAGGCTCCACATTGTCTCACTGTAGTGCATTAGGGTAGACCACATTTTTGGTTTTGCCATTAGCAGCAAGTATGTACAGAATTTTGCCAGTTCCCACTCTGGAGCATCCAACATAGAACTGTCCATGAGAAGCAAGGAAACATTTGCTATCCATTCCGAATTTGGTCAAGGCGGCTCATTTGCTAAGCCATGGTAGGACGCCACCCTACGGGAAGCTCCACATTGTCTCACTGTTCAGTCCCCAAAACTTCTTCTTCCATCAATATTTCATTAACGGTGAATGTAAGATACACTACAACGGTACAGCAAAGTATATTTTTTTAGCACTAAACTGTTATTATTTCATTGTCTTATCATCATTACATATAACACCATCCATCATCACTACATATAACACCATCCATCATCACTACATATAACACCATCCATCATCACTACATATAACACCATCCATCATCACTACATATAATACCATCCGTCATCACTATATATAACACCATCCATCATCACTACATAACACCATCCATCATCACTATACTTAACACCATCCATCATCACTACATATAACACCACCCATCATCACTACATATAACACCATCCATCATCACTATACTTAAAACCATCCATCATCACTACATATAACACCATC
>NW_024746541.1:2723736-2742940 GCF_018991925.1 Homarus americanus | reverse complement strand
AGTTACGTACGTTGCAATTAGTTTACCTAATACAAAACTCCTCCTGCATCTTTGATCAGGTCATGCTGCTCATCTTCCCTCCTGCTTTGCCTTACTCATTCCTTTCAAAGATTTTTTACTCTCTACTACCACAGGTTGGTTGGGCACAGCCACCCAACTATCTGGCGTTCCAACTAGATGCTGCCAAGAACCTCCAGACAAGGTTGAAGACCCTGCCAGGACCGCCAAGAAGAGTTTTTATGAGTCGCTGGGCGAAAACATCTGCTGAAATCTTAAACAATAATATGCAATGTGACAATTTAATTTTGTATCCATTTATGTACGAGTTTTCACTAACATACGGTAGTTTTAGCACGGTAATAAAATGTTTTGTTATGATGTTGATATAACTCTGGGCAAGCTTCAGTAACAAACGTTATAAAATTTTAGGGCGAAAACATGGAAATAAAAATTAATACTATGCCATTTTTTCCAAGTCTGATGATTATGCCGTTTTTTCGTGTGCTATATTTTATTATTGGGCGTATTTTTCCTGTGCCATTTTTTTTTCCCACATTCGGTTCTTGTTCCCTATGTGATGTAGTTAGAATTCACAATTCCCTCACTCTTGGGCTGAGTACATAAGCAGTAAATAAGGAGTCTGCAATAGGCCAGTTGGCCTGTGCATGGCAGGCGCCCTGTCGAGAGTTGGCCACCACTTCATCCATGAATCTATCTAGGCCTCCTTTTGAAACTTTCCAGAGTTCTTCTGCACTTACTACAAAGTTGTTAAGCTTGTTCCACTCGTCCACCTCACCCTATTTCCAGGAACCAGTTTCTTCCTATTCCTCCTAAACTCCAAATTTATCCAATCCTGAACTGTAAGGTTGTTCGAGTCCTATCCTGCTCGGGATATTATAAGAACTTTATCTATATCCCCTTTATTGATTCCTTTCACCCACTTAAATACTTCTATCATATCTCCCGCACCTTCTGCTCCTTTCTAGGGAATGTGTTATTTCTTTTAACTATCCTGATATGGAAGGCTGTTTCTAAGTCCCGGAATCATTTTTTGTCATTCTTCTTGCTGCACCGACTTAGTGAATTTATATCCATTCTAGTAATAGGGGAAGACCAGAATCAAACCGTATAATCGAGGTGCGACCTGACTAGCGGCAAGATATAGCTGCAATAAGACCTGTGCACCTGTTACTTGCTAATTTCAGATATAAAAACCCAATACTGTTTGGCTGGCTCATTTCGAACACATTAACGCACTGCTTTCAGGCCGTAGGTCCCGCTTACAAGTATTCCCAGGTCTCTTCTTTCATGTCGACTTCTTAGGTTGATATTATGCTGCATATTATCAGTATTTGTTCTTCTAATATTAAGTACACACTGCACCTTGCTGGAGTCCTCATTTCTCTCCTGGTGTAGTCTTTATCTTTCTTGGCTTTTCAATCCAGTGTAGTCTATTTCTGGTCACTGCACATACAGAATGGATATAGAATCCCTGAAAGAATTCAGAGGAGGTTCTACGTTGATTAATCCCGTATTAGGAAATCTTGGAGAGCAGAGACAGGTTAAAGATCTTAATTTGCACCTCCAGACGTAGATGAGGCGATATGACTGGAGGCAATGAAGTCAGGGCTAAACAGCGACATTACAAAGGTACTCAACTGTCCAACCAGGAGCGAACTATAATAATGGTTAAATTAGACAAATTTAGATTTGGAGCAGAAATAGGTAAACACTGGTTTGAAATTAGAGTAGTGGGGCGAGTGAAACAAGTTACTTAATATCATCATTACTCGAATACGCTGGATAGCTTCAAACATAGGTTGGATGGATATGAGCGAACGGGGTTGTGTGTAATGGGACTGCCCAGTATGGCTGATACGGACAAATCCACCAGACAAAAAAATACCGGGGAAATACCCCACAAGACATAAACCCGACCCAATGACAAACCCAATAACGGACAAGAATTCCTCATAGTAAGAAATAAAACAAATCTTACTAAGACAATGTATGTATGGAACATTGTCAAGTGTAGGTTATATGGTAAACAAAATTAAAGCTCTATTTAAGCCTCCATGTTTATGATTCTCTCGTGGTAAATACATCATCTCTTCGAAGGCTAAGAATTGAAGGCGAGTGACAACAACAGGTGGATCGAGACCCACACCCTTTCCTAATTCATGACAGTGGGATAGAAGGCAAAAGAACCGTATCATTATGTTTGCCACCGAGGAAGGTCTACGTCATCTGGCAGATTCCGACAGGTGGTATATGACATGGACTTTTACCTGTGCACCATTTCTTTATTTGAACAACTATACATCATCCGTGCCCCTCTAGGAGAATCTGCAGTGAGCTGTGTTTATGCCTTCCTGCCTGGTGAAATCCAAGAGATATATGAAGAAATGTTGACAGCAGTTCATGACAAGGGTTTTTGTCCGGTTGGGTGGGGTTTTTGTCCGGTAGGGAGGGCTTATGTCAGGTGTTTTTTTATCCGGCGGGTTTTTGTCCACGGGGTTTTTGGTTCACGGGATTTTGTCCTAGGGATTTTGTCCGGTGGGGATTTTGTCATGGATGGACCCGTATGGGCCAATAGGCCCGCTGCAGTTTCCTTCATTCTGTCTGGGCTGGATGCTGTCGTGGTGTCGAACAGTGGCAATACGCGGACTGGGGAACTCAAACGCTAACAGGTGGCGGCGGTGACGAGGATGGTGTAGTAACTTTGTCCCAAACTGACAAAAATTAATAAGATCGCGATGATAACGAGAGAGTTAAGAGGCCAGTGTAAAGGCGGCCTTGATATGTGGTGAAAAGAGAGAGAATAGCCGTGCACGCCTTTCTGTAGGCAGTGTGTGTGTGTGTGTGTGTGTGTGTGTGTGTGTGTGTGCGTGCGTGTGCACGGCCACTCCCACTCAAATATGAGGTACAAGAGCATGAATGATGGGCCGAGGAATAAAGGTGCCAGCAACATGAAGTGGTAACAAATGTTGGTGTTAAAGGTGAGGCGGTCAGTAGAGAGCCAGGTGACAGGTGTCCACTGTTGTTACCACCACCACCAGGTAATGTTGTCACGATCGCCACCTCGTAGTGTTGTCACTTACACAATTCATGTAGTGTTGTCTCTACCACCACCAGGTAGTGTTGTCTCTACCACCACACAGGTAGTGTTGTCTCTACCACCACCAGGTAATGTTGTCACTACCACCACGGTAGTAGTGTCACCACCACACTTAGTGTTGTCACCACTACCAGCAGTTAGTGTTGTCACCTGCACCAGCAATTAGTGCTGTTAGCAGCATCACCACCACCACCAGCAGTTAGTGGGTTGTCAGCACCAGCACCACCAGCAGTTAGTGTTGTCGCAGCAGCGCCACCAACACCAGCAGTTAGTGTTGTCAGCGCAGCGCCACCAGCACCAGTAGTTAGTGTTGTCAGCAGCAGCACCACCAGCGGTTAGTGTTGTTGGCAGCAGCGCCACCAACACCAGCAGTTAGTGTTGTTAGCAGTAGCACCACTACCACCAGCAGTTAGTGTTGTCGCACGCACCGCCACCAGCAGTTAGTGTTGTCGGCAGCAGCCACCAACACCAGCAGTTAGTGTTGGTCAGCAGCAGCACCACCAGCAGTTAGGTTGTTGGCAGTAGCACCAACACCACCAGCAGTTAGTGTTGTCAGCAGCAGCACCTCCCACCAGTTAGTGTTGTTAGTAGTAGTACCAACACCACCAGCAGTTAGTGTTGTCAGCAGCAGCACCACCAGTTAGTGTTGTTATAGTAGTACCAACACCACCAGCAGTTAGTGTTGTTAGCAGTAGCACCACCAGCAGTTAGTGTTGTTAGCAGTAGTACCAACACCACCAGCAGTTAGTGTTGTTAGCAGTAGCACCACCACCAGTTAGTGTTGTTAGCAGTAGTACCAACACCACCAGCTAGTGTTGTTAGCAGCAGCACCACCACCACACCAGCAGTTAGTGTTGTTAGCAGTAGCACCACCACCACCACCAGCAGTTAGTGTTGTTAGCAGTAGCACCACCACCACCAGCAGCAGTAGCAGTAGCACCAACACCACCACCAGCAGTTAGTGTTGTCAGCAGCAGCACCACCTCACCACAGTTAGTGTTAGCAGTAGTACCAACACCACCAGCAGTTAGTGTTGTCAGCAGCAGCACCACTGCAAGTTAGTGTTGTTAGCAGTAGTACCAACACCACCAGCAGTAGTGTTGTTAGTAGCACCACCAGCATAGTGTTGTTAGCAGTAGCACCAACACCACCAGCGAGTTAGTGTTGTCAGCAGCACCACCACCGTTAGTGTTGTTAGCAGTAGTAGCCAACACCACCAGCAGTTAGTGTTGTCAGCAGCAGCACCACCAGCAGTTAGTGTTGTTAGCAGTAGTACCAACACCACCAGCAGTTAGTGTTGTTAGCAGTAGTACCACCAGCAGTTAGTGTTGTTAGCAGTAGTACCAACACCACCAGCAGTTAGTGTTGTTAGCAGCACCACCACCAGTTAGTGTTGTTAGCAGTAGTACCAACACCACCAGCAGTTAGTGTTGTTAGCAGCAGCACCACCACCACCACAGCAGTTAGTGTTTTGTTAGCAGTAGCACACTCACCACCACCCTCAGCAGTTAGTGTTGTTAGCAGTAGCACTCAACACTACCAGCAGTTAGTGTTGTTAGCAGCAGCACCACCACCACCAGCAGTTAGTGTTGTCAGCAGCAGCACTTCACCCACCAGTTAGTGTTGTTAGCAGTAGTACCAACACCACCAGCAGTTAGTGTTGTCAGCAGCAGCAACTAACCAGTTAGTGTTGTTAGTAGTAGCACCAACACCACCAGGTTAGTGTTGTTAGCAGCACCAACACCACCAGCAGTTATGTTGTCGCAGTGAGCACCACCAGCAGTTATGTTGTTAGTAGTAGCACCAACACCACCAGCAGGTTAGTGTTGTCAGCGGAGCACCACCACCAGTTAGTGTTGTTAGCAGTAGTACAACACCACCAGCAGTTAGTGTTGTCAGCAGCAGCACCACCAGCAGTTAGTGTTGTTAGCAGTAGTACCAACACCACCAGCAGTTAGTGTTGTTAGCAGTAGCACCACCAGCAGTTAGTGTGTTAGGTAGCATTAACACCACCAGCAGTTAGTGTTGTTAGCAGTAGCACCACCACCACGTTAGTGTTGTTAGCAGTAGTACCAACACCACCAGCAGTTAGTGTTGTTAGCAGCAGCACCACCACCACACCAGCAGTTAGTGTTGTTAGCAGTAGCACCACCACCACCACCAGCAGTAGGTTTAGCAGTAGCACCAACTACCAGCAGGTTGTTAGCAGCAGCACCACCACCACCAGGTTAGTGTTGTCAGCAGCCCACCACCAGTTATGTTGTTGGGTAGTACCAACAATAGCAGTTAGTGGTCAGCAGCACTGCAACCGTTAGTGTTGTTAGCAGTAGCACCAACACCACCAGCAGTTAGTGTTGTTAGCAGCAGCACCAACACCACCAGCAGTTAGTGTTGTCAGCAGCAGCACCACCGCCACCAGTTAGTGTTGTTAGCAGTAAGCACCAACACCACCAGCAGTTAGTGTTGTCAGCAGCAGCACCACCACCAGTTAGTGTTGTTAGCAGTAGCACCAACACCACCAGCAGTTGGTGTTCGGCGTAGCACCACCCACCACCACCAAGCAGTTAGTGTTGTTAGCAGTAGCACCACCACCACCACCAGCAGTTAGTGTTGTCAGCAGCAGCACCACCACCAGTTAGTGTTGTCAGCAGTAGCACCGCAACACCACCAGCAGTTAGTGTTGTCAGCAGCAGCACCACCACCAGTTAGTGTTGTTAGCGGTAGCACCAACACCACCAGCAGTTAGTGTTGTCAGCAGCAGCACCACCACCAGTTAGTGTTGTTTAGCAGTAGCACCAACACCACCAGCAGTTAGTGTTGTCAGCAGCGCGCCATCACACCAGCAGTTAGTGTGTCAGCAGCAGCATCACCAGCAGTTAGTGTTGTTGGCAGCACCAACACCACCAGCAGTTAGTGTTGTCAGCGGCACCACCAAAGTTAGTTGTTGTTGGTGCACACACCCGCAGTTAGGTCAGCAGCAGCACCACCACCAGTTAGTGTTGTTAGCAGTAGCACCAACACCACCAGCAGTTAGTGTTGTCAGCAGCAGCACCACCACCAGTTAGTGTTGTTAGCAGTAGCACCAACACCACCAGCAGTTAGGTTGTCGCAGGCACCACCAGTTAGTGCGAGCAGCACCAACACCACCAGCAGTTAGTGTTGTCAGCAGCAGCACCACCACCAGTTAGTGTTGTTAGCAGTAGCACCAACACCACCAGCAGTTAGTGTTGCTGGCAGCAGCACCTCACACCCCAGGGGGCCACTTTACAGCTGGCCAGGGGCTGGTGCTGTACAATATGTCACTCCTGTACTAACTTAATATAAGAGAACGTGTCTAACATGGAGAGATTCTCAACAACGCGTAAATTACTGTACAATTAATAATAAGTTCTAGCAGAAACAGTCCATGGGCACTAAAGTACTTAATATGAGGAAAGAACTAAGTATACCCAGTGTCAAAGAATAATTGAAGTCAACCTGATGATAGCCCTGAGGCTTCTGCGTGGTGATCCTGATAACATTGTTTCCATAAAATTGCTAGAATGCATGAACCATGGGACTGGTGAATCTAGATGGATCCAAACTACAGCTACGTACACATATGAAAATGTTTGGACCAGACCACCTGTACAAAGTTGGGACACAACAGCATTTCCACCCCAAAGGACAGTTCCCTCTGATATCACAATACCGACATACCCGCCAAAAAGATTAATTAAAAAAGTATTTATTTTCAACACACTGCCAAAGTGAGAGCTCTTGAACACATACACACCCTACAGACTGATGATAATATCACACAAACCATCTACACTAATGGATCTCTTAACACTGCCTGTGGGAGGGCTGGAAGTGCTATCGCTGTGACTCAACTCTACGGTAATACAGTTGAAAAAGGAGTTAGAATTAACAACTGGGGATCCACTCTACAAACTGAATTAGTTGCTGTAGGTTATGTATCTAAGCTACTGTGCCGAGTAGCAACCTTGTATATAAGCTACTGTGCCGAGTAGCATCTATGTATATAATTACGTGGCAACACTGCACGTGTTATGTGGCAACATTGCCCCGAGGCTGCCATATGGCAAGGCAGTCTCAGTCTGATTTCGTGGGCCGTGCATGGCACACGCTGGTCACCACTAGTATTTCTCCTATCCGTTAATAAATGGACTTCAGTGTTACCCAGTGTTTCCCTACCCATCACTGCCTTCTTCAGGGAACACTTGGAACCTTCAGTTGCCATACTCACAGATATTAAATTCACTGACACCATTGTCACTGACAGTCGCATCATCACTGATTCTCTATCCTCACTACTTGCCCTTGACACAAGTTGTCACGCGTTTGTCTCTGAAGCCAGACACAAATATGCGTACCTTGTTGACCGGGGTGTCAAGATCAAACTGTTGTGGATCCCTTCTCACATAGGCCTCAAAGAACATGCCAGAGTTGGTACCCTCGCCAAACTCGCGTCTAACAAAAACAATGTTGAATACAATCTGGGTATGTCAAAAAGAACCCTTAAAACTGTAATTAGGAAGGAACTTATTTGATAAAATTGACGCAAACAGACAAGTGCAAACAGGCACTAGTCAAGCTATTGTTTACCATGATGAGAGCTGTATCAAGTAAAACATATATATGGAACAAGTAACATGATCACTAGATTACAAGGTGTTGTAACTGCTAGACTAAGGTTAGGATATAAGTACCTCTGGCAGTATATCCCTCAAACAGATGTGAACAAGACTAAATGTGAAGTGTGTGGCCAGATATATGGCCACACACTTGAACACTACGTCCTTGATTGTGTGAAGATAGAACCTTTTAGGGACAGGTCTAAGCACACTGTGTGTGAAATGGCACAACACTTTATCTCTAAATGCAAGACAGCCGACATATTAAGATTGTATCCACTTTTTTGCACTTAGTAGCTACAGTATATCAGTTCCCATGTGTAGAACCGAACACACAATATGCTTGAATACTTCTCACGCAAATGTGAATAACAAAATGTGCGGCCAGACATACTGCCTCACACTCCTGTACTCACACAGTTGCGAATAAATTACCCTTCATGAATAGAACTAAACAGAGAATTATTTGAAATATTCTGTAACATTCAACGCCATGATATCCTGACCACGGGGGTTAGTTGTACTGACCCTTTGTGAACTCTACTCTGTAATTCTTTTGCGCTACCGCTCACAGGATGAGTATGGGGTGCACAATAAACTAACAGCTTCAAGTGCAAAATAAAAACAATAAAAACTATATTCTTGTGTTTTCTGTTACTCTCTCAGGGATAACTATTATGGCCTTTGAATCTCTACACTGTTGCTCCCTGCATCAGTTACAGACAGCACTAGGGTACTGTGCATATAAATTACTGCAATTATCGTAATGCAATGAAGATGATGGGTCCTGTCTTCATCTCTTTATTATTATTATTATTATTATTATTATTATTATTATTATTATTATTATTATTATTATTATTATTATGTCTATTACCATCACCGTACACATTAGGCTATCGATGGATACATATACCTGTATACATAATACGAGAATAAATTTTTAAGCAAGTAAGAAGATATATCTTCCTCAAAACCTTCAGCAAAAAAGTGTATAACCATGATTTTTGTTTCTATTAACAGTGATGTCATAAAATAAACAAAAAGCTGCTGTTGTGTTGCCCAGTACTGAACATCAGCACACAAGTTGTCACCAATCAATATACAGTACTGTAGGTTGAGTGATCACTGAGACGCTCGCGGATAAAAATATAAAAGAAGAGTTAATTTTCACAAGAGTTCGCATTATTATTTGTAAATATTAAATTCGATCTTAATGTACAGTAAAGTGACTTTCCATCTGGGAACACATTAAAAAGTGAATTCTGTAGATAAGTATTTAATTCCTCACAATAAAAAAATATACAAAGAAACGTGAATTGTTTTTACATCATATATCTTACCTAATATTTCTCAAGAATTTTAAACCGTAAAGTGATATTCATCAGTGGGAGACAGAGCCAAGCTGGTGAGAAGACAGAGGTAAGGGACGGTGCAGATAGTCTTGAGGAAACAGTAAGTGTGCGGTTTCCAGCCATAATCATTAACTCATAAAGGCCTAAGACTAAGTCATACCGTGAATGGGTTTGGCCTTTAGAACACAGTTACAGTGGTAATATAAACAACTGAACAGGAATGCGTAGAAAGGTCTCATTATTCTGAAATAAGAAGGAATGTATTTTAACAAATATTTTATCCTGAAAACTAAATTAAATTGAAAAAGAGGGACTGAAAAAATGGATTGTATACAGACGCTAATATTTTCATTAAAAAAAAAAGTAACATGGAATTTATGTCAGTATCAAAGTCTAGTCACTAAACTTTGATACTGACCTGACTTTACTATTGTGGGCACTGTTTACACTTTTAACCTTCAGTAGTGACTTTACCTTTGACACAGACATCTCAGTTTGGTGCTTGAGTATAATACATATTCACCAAAAGTTTCCTCAAAACATTTACAGAAATACACTCCTGACAATGTTGCTGTTACCTTGATCTTTCACATGGAAACTAGAATTTGACCCGCAGCCAGTAGCTAGTGATAAGAGATACCCTGGTGAAGATTACCGATTATAAATTATAAAAGTAAGCTATGGTCCGGACATTGACCTCCAGCGGTGACCTTGACCTTCCACCTAGAGTCTTATATATGATATTTGGTACATCATGTCACTGATCCATCAACCCATTAAATATATTACCGTCTGCCGAGTGGACAAACACATAGATAATAATAATAATAATAATAATAATAATAATAATAATAATAATAATAATAATAATAATAATAATAATAATAATAATAATAATAATAATAATAATAATAATAATAATAATAATAATAATAATAAAAATAATAATAATAATAATAATTCCCACTTACGGCTGAGGGAGACATGATGGAACACTAGAAATATAATCCCATATTATTAATTCATATTAATGCACATGACTAAGTGGATTGTGGCCACCTGATCACCATTTCAGTAATTACGACTCATTCATCATATTTCCCCTGGAGGTCTAATGAAAAACTCTAATTGGTGTTGTTTGTTTGTGCGCTGATTTATTACTTTTTCAACGAATGTTTTTAAGCTGATGAAAAATGTAGTCGTTAATTAATGATTGTGAGGAGTGAGGTGTGACAGTCAGTCAGGTTCACCGCTCTTGTGATATTACCATCATGAACCACCAGCTTTACTTTTATAAAATATTAACTGTGTAAGTCAAGCTGAATGTTTTGTGTTCACTGAGAGAGAGAGAGAGAGAGAGAGAGAGAGAGAGAGAGAGAGAGAGAGAGAGAGAGAGAGAGAGAGAGAGAGTTATATTGTAGATAATATTTAGCAAAATTGATAGTCTAGAGTAGCATCTTTCAGTGTAAAGCAACAGTTAGTGGCGCAGCATTTACAAAGGCACAGCAGAAAGTATGGGGGAGAGATCATTATGTATATCTAAAGTTCACTTTGTGCAGTAGTGGACAAAAGTTCGCTCCCCGTTGTGAAACAGAGTCACTAGAATGAGTCTCCGAACTGACTTAGCGTGACTGTCATCTGGTGCGGGTGTGTTGTTTTATCTCATTTGGGGTCGATGCTGCTTCAATTGGGGAGGGAGCGAGCCTTTGACCGGGTGTACAAGATTGTTAGTATTGTACACAAGAGTTAACTTTATACATTAATAGTTAATTTTGCGTAGTCATCAGTATACATCAGCAGTGAACTGAAAAGTAGTAGTTAAGTAGTAACTGAGTACAGCAGCAGTTAATGGATTAAAAGTAGTTACCAGAGCACAATAAACAGGATCACTTAAGAGGATGTGGCAGCAGTTTGCTGTGACCATTAAAGTACAGCAGTAGTTAACCAGGTACAAGGGTCAGGAGGTGGTAAGGCCTCAGAGCAGAGCGAGACACAGCAACGCTCGGACTCAACTGTCTAGTAATCTAGTTAAAGCTCACAAAATCGTTGGTTCTCTGAGTTATCTTCAGCGTGAGTTATGTCGCCGACACAACATACATGAACCAACACACTGACTAACGCCCGTATTATCAAACAACATCTTCCCTTGAAGAAGGTCGTCGTGTTTCAACCCGAGTTTTAAACAAAATGAGTCCTGAGGGACACCACAGTACTGTACCTAACGGGGTGGTGTGGCGGTAAAATTAACTAATTCCAATATAATTAATTAATAATATTGGAATTAGTTAATTTTACCTCCACACCACCCCGTTAAGTACTGTACTGCTGTGTCCCTCAGGACTCATTTTGTTTAAAACTCGGGTTGAAACACGACGACCTTCTTCAAGGGAAGATGTTGTTTATTAATACGGGAGCAAGTCTTCCTCTGCTTCATGTGACGAAGCGAAGCAGATGTTGTTCCTACACCTGGATCTACCACGCCGTGTTTCAGATGTTCGTCACTTCATACCTGGTACTCATGAGGGTGACACACTGGTGGATACGGTCAAATGATTTCTTTGTTTGGAAGGTTAACTCGTGGTGGGAACTAGTTCAACACAGAGAAGATCAAAACTCATGCTTCTAATACTTAAATTCCTTATTTATCCAGGAGGTGAAAAGTTATAGTTCATACAGTCAGGGAAAGCTGTTTCTAAGTCCCTTTGATATCCCCAGTCAAGATGTGGCAGTTGTAGAGATGAGTAGGGATTCGACTAATGTCTCATGGATAGAGCTTCGAGTCATCCCTTGCATTTGTATATGGATAGGGAATCATGCATAATACGTATCTTGACTGGGGCTCTTACAGGGGACATGGTGAAACCTTTCCGTGACTGTACAGTACATTTATATGTTTTACACGGAAGTACAGACACACTGGTTCACCACAGACCGGTTTACTCACTATTAATTCTTACTCAATCAAGTCTATTTTGGTTCGTTGACTAGTTTATATATTCCAGGAATCTGTATTTAGTGGTTATTAAATAATCCTTCCGCAAGAACCTGTGTTTTATGACTTAATTGGACGGTTATCCTTACAGTATATATATATATATATATATATATATATATATATATATATATATATATATATATATATATATATATATATATATATATATATATATATATATATATATATATATATATATATATATATCCTCTTACCACCATAACGAAACTCATTATTACCTAACTACTTTACTACATAATGTTCCCTTTCAACGTAAAGATTCTGAACAACATAGCGATATTGTCTAGAAATAGTGTTAATGCTATTTATTACATAATGCTGTTTTACTACACAATGCTACTTACCAGACAATACTATGTCACTGCATAATACATTCTTTTCCCTAACGTCACAAATCGTGTCTCTAAAATTCCAAACCCTCTCTAACTTTTTACTCCTCATCATATTTAAAAAAAATATAATTCCCAGTCATCAACCGTCCCTCATCTTACTTTCTTTAACAACTTCCACAGTCATATGGCAGCAAAGGACAGCTTTACCCCTTTGCTGCCATATAACTATCTGTCCAAATGAATCCTACTGACCTACAACAGTCTTCTAAGTTCTATGTAGCGTCAGACATCCATTAATTTACGCTGAGTCATCTCTTAAAGTAGCTAAACCATTGTTCCTCATTAACACTACGCCCGTATTAAACAACATCTTCCCTTGAAGAGGGTCGTCGTGTTTCAACCCGAGTTTTAAACTAAATGAGTCCTGAGGGACACCGCAGTACAGTACTTAACGGGGTAGTGTGGAGGTAAAATTAACTTCAAGGGAAGATGTTGCTTAATAATACGGGCGTTAGTCCCTCTCCTTCACCTGTCACCAATCAAGGACTCTCATAACCCCAAGTACGGGTGGTAAATCGGACCTTCGCTTCAACCCAACTTTAAGAGCGAGGCCACTGTCACCTCTCGCTCTCCTCACTCTCTCTGTAGCAGTCCATCATTCCCCGAGTCCAATCTAACTCACGTTAATCTACAAGCTTCACACATGCCTCACACTGCTGTATTACTCACCAATGATTCAGTCCATCTTTTTTTTTCTCGTTTCCTCCTCTGCCTCAGTAACCTGTGAGTCTCTTACATACATAATTTAAAAATTTTCCGGGGATTATTTTCCTTGGTGTCGGCGTTCAACACCTTATTTATATGTAAACAAAACTCCCACTCACTCACTCACTCACTGCAATTGATCGCAGGTGAGGTGACGGTCACGTAGAAGACCATAACGGTATTAATGACGATAACAAATTACAACACTTCAACCGTGTCACTATGTATACTGCGAGCGATGCACTAAGTAGTGGTATTGTAATGTACGTTCACTGTACAGTACTGTATTCCCCTGGTGAGAGAAGGGGTGGATGTACAATATGAGTCAATAACTACCCAAAAATTAACAATGTATGCCAAAGCACTAGTTCACACCTGCGTCCAATTTCAGCTTTTTAGCTCAAATCATAGCGGCACTTGGAGAAGGAGTGGGCAATACCCCGCGACACATCCTGACACACACTCACACTGATACTCTACCATACACACTATAATATACCCTGACACACTAACTCACACTGTAATACATCAAATCACACTTAACAAACTCATTTTCACATTAACTCGGATACATTAACTCACACCCTAACACACTAACATACATACTGACACAGCAACTCATACCCTGGCACACTAATTCACAGTAAGACACACTAGTTCACTCTAATACACTGACCCACACCCAGACACACTAAGTCACTCTTACACACTGACCCACACCCTAACACACTAAGTCACTCTTACACACTGACCCACACCCTAACACACTAAGTCACTCTTACACACTGACCCACACCCTAACACACTAAGTCACTCTTACACACTGACCCACACCCTAACACACTAAGTCACTCTTACACACTGACCCACACCCTAATACACTAAGTCACTCTTACACACTGACCCACACCCTAACACACTAAGTCACTCTTACACACTGACCACACCCCTAACACACCCCTAAGTCACTCTTTTTTCAGCCACACCCTAACACACTAAGTCATTCTTACCCCACACTGACCCACACTCCTAACACACTAAAGTCACTCTTACACACCAGCCCACACACCTAAGTCACTCTTACACACTGACCCACACCCTAACACTAGTCATTCTTACACTGACCCCACACCTAACACTAAGTCACTCTTACACACTGACCCCACACCTAACACTAAGTCTTTCTTACACACCCAGCCACACCCTAACACACTAAGTCACTCTTACACACTGACCCACACCCTAACACACTAAGTCACTCTTACACACTGACCCACACACTAAGTCACTCTTACACACTGACCCACACCCTAACACACTAAGTCACTCTTACACACTGACCCACACCCTAACACACTAAGTCATTCTTACGCACTGACCCACACACTAAGTCACTCTTACACACTGACCCACACACTAAGTCACTCTTACACACTGACCCACACCCTAACACACTAAGTCACTCTTATTAATACTCCTGACCCACACCCTAACACACTAAGTCACTCTTACACACTGACCCACACCCTAACACAATTAAGTCACTCTTACACACTGACCCACACCCTAACACACTAAGTCACTCTAACACTGACCCACACCCTAACACACTAAGTCACTCTTACACACTGACCCACACCCTAACACACTAAGTCATTCTGAAGACACTGACCCACACCCTAACACACTAAGTCACTCTAATATCACTGACCCACACCCTAACACACTAAGTCACCTACACACTGACCCACACCCTAACACACTCTACACACTGACCCACACCCTAACACACCAAATCACTCTACACACTGACCCACACCCTAACACACTAAGTCACTCTTACACACTGACCCACACCCAGAAATATAAACTTGACATATATTTTGAAGACAATATAAGCCATTGGAGAAAGAAAGAACTACTATATTGTGGTTATATGGAAGAAAATGTAGTAAATGTTGCAAACACAGACGCTGTACAGAGTAGAAGACATTACACAAAAGGATAGACACAGAAGAAAGTAGTAGACAATGTGTATATCTTGTATTGTTTGGTAAATGTGTTTCTATACCCCCTGTGATATCCCCAGTCAAGATATGGCAGCGGCACAGTATCCATATCCATAACGACTGCATGGGATGACTCGAAGCGCGATCTATGAAACATTAGTGGAATCTCCACTCTTCTATCCTACTGTGATGCTCCCTGACTGTACAATGGCTGGCGCGTTTTGCGAAATGTGCCAACTCTGTGCTTGTTTATATCGTATTAAAACTCCCGGAAAGGCCCTAAGAAATCTCGCAGTAGTAGCCAGACTATGGATGCCTTATAGATAAGCATTCCACAGAGATGCCACTCACAAAAACGCACCAACCACTATACCAGGTAAAGTGCTATGACTGTACAAAGTGGCAGACGCTGTACAAATTGAGAGATGCGTGTACAAGACGGGGTAGTTGTGAGTGCAGCGTCAGAGACCTGTGTTACTTTTTGCATGAAACGACCTCACACAACGTCGCCGCTGGCAGGAGTTACTATCTGCTGTAAAATGCACTTTACATGGGAAACTTGGTGGGGTGTTGGTTTACTACAAGTACTCTACCTTGAGCACGACATCTATACCTAGAAACTGAAGATGAGCTGATCGATGCTGACTGTTTTCCTTATACTCTACACCCTTACCAAATATATGCGTTGTGTACTTCAAGGTGATAACCTGCTCGCATCGCCCACACCCCCATTAAACTTTACATTTTTGCAGGGCTCAAGCCGCTAGGCTTCTTGGTAGTCTCCAGCTTTATTTAACCAGGAACTTTATGGGTTCTAAGCTGGCAGTTTGCTTGGTAGTCAGCATCCCTGGTAAACAAAAGAACCTTGAAGGCTCCAGGATGTCAGTGGTCTTGGATTCCTCGCGTCCTGCTCCCTGGCCAGCAGTATACTTGTGCTGTTTCTCTCCTGCAGTAATCCCCCGAGCTCCAATATTTTCCTGCATCTCATTGGCTGAATCCCCCCAAGTAGGAACTCCAGGAAAAGACTGCCATCTGGAGTAGGTCCTTCCAGTATATTCCGCGTCTACAGCACGAGAAGGTGAGCGGGCAGCTAGAACCAAACCCGTTGTGGTAGTTTCTGACTAAACAGCAACTATTCTTTTGGATTTCTCTTCCTCTGATATTGTTGGAAGATCAGGTAAAAAAGTAGCCATTTTTTTCCCCCAGTCAATTCCCCTGTCAAAGCTTTGTCACTCCAATTCACTAGTCACTTATTGCTGTTTTCAACGTTGTTGGGCCTAGAAAAATAAGAGTCTGGTGTTGACGGACCAGTATAGCTTTGAAGAAGTATCCATTATTCTCTATTTCCTCTCTTCGTGTGTGTGTGGGGCGGAGTGCGAACACACTTCTAATACTCAAACTACTGTTGAGTCATCCTCCTGTAACTTTAGTCATGATGAATGAAAATATAAATACGAAAAATTATATACATTAGTAAACAGAACTGTCATATATAATGAAGGAAATAATTCACTAAACTACAGAATGTAGCCAGTAGAAATAAAGCCACTGTTTACCCTTGTTTCATCTCTCATTCACCTTCTGGAGAAACTGACCCTGACTTTTGACGCTAAAACATTAAGCACAGAATTCATGTAGGACGACTTCCAAGCCAAGTGTGAGGATGACATCTGACCTGCCAACACACGCGGCTTAAGTTGCCTCGACCTACATCACCTCGCAGGGGAAAATATTGAAGTGATTTTTCTAAACAGTCAAATGGAGCGATGTTTTAATCTATCGTTGCGGTGGTGCGGGTGAGGGGGACAGTGCCTACTGGAGGTGAGGGGACAGTGCCTAGTGAAGATGTGGGGGACAGTGCTCAGCGGGAGGTGTGGGGAACAGTGCCTAGTGAAGGTGAGGGGACAGTGCCTAGTGGAGGTGAGGGAAACAGTGCCTAGTGAAGGTGAGGGGACAGTGCCTAGTGGAAGTGAGGGGACAGTGCCTATGAAGGTGAGGGGACAGTGCCTAGTGGAGGTGAGGACAGTGCCTAGTGAAGGTGTGGGGACAGTGCTCAGTGGAGGGGTGAGGGGACAGTGCCTACTGGAGGTGAGGGGGACAGTGCCTAGTGAAGGTGTGTATGCCTAGCGGAGGTGTGGGGAACAGTGCCTAGTGAAGGTGAGGGGGACAGTGCCTAGTGGAAGTGAGGGGGGACAGCCTAGTGGAGGTGAGGGGACAGTGCCTAGTGGAGGTGTGAGGCTGAACAGTGCCTAGTGAAGGTGAGGGGGACAGTGCCTAGTGTAGTGAGGCATTGTGCGCCCAGTGAAGGTGAGGGGACAGTGCTAGTGAAGGTGAGGGAGACAGTGCCTAGTGAAGGTGAGGGGGACAGTGCCTAGTGGAGGAGAGGGAACAGTGCCTAGTGAAAGTGAGGGAACAGAGCCTAGTGAAGGTGAGGGGAACAGTGCCTAGTGTAGGTGAGGGGACAGTGCCTAGTGAAGGTGAGGGGACAGTGCCCAGTGGAGGTGAGGGGAACAGCCTAGTGAAGGTGAGGGTACAGAGCCCAGTGAAGGTGAAGGAACAGAGCCTAGTGAAGGTGAGGGAACAGTGCCTAGTGTAGGTGAGGGGACAGTGCCCCAGTGAAGGTGAGGGGGGACAGTGCCTAGTGGAGGTGAGGGGAATGCCTAGTGAAGGTGAGGGGACAGAGCCTAGTGGAGGTGAGGGAGACAGTGCCCAGGAGGTGAGGGGGACAGTGCCCAGTGAAGGTGAGGGGAACAGTGCCTAGTGAAGGTGAGGGGAACAGTGCCCAGTGAAGGTGAGGGGACAGTGCCTAGTGAAGGTAAGGAACAGTGCCTAGTGAAGGTGAGGGGACAGTGCCTAGTGGAGGTGAGGGAAACAGTGCCTAGTGAAGGTGAGGGGACAGTGCCTAGTGGAGGTGAGGGGACAGTGCCCAGTGGAGGTGAGGGGACAGAGCCTAGTGAGGGTGAGGGGACAGTGCCTAGTCGAGGTGAGGGGACAGTGCCTAGTGAGGGTGAGGGACAGTGCCTAGTAGAAGTGAGGGGACAGTGCCTAGTGGAGGTGTGGGGACAGCCTAGTGGAGGTGTGGGGACAGTGCCTAGTGAAGGTGAGGGACAGTGCCCAGTGAAGGTGAGGGAGACAGAGCCTAGTGGAGGTGAGGGGACAAAGCCTAGTGGAGGTGAGGGGACAGGTTCAGTGGAGGTGAGGGGACAGTGCCTGAAGTGTATGGAGGGACAGTGCCTAGTGAGGGTGAGGGACAGTGCCTAGTAGAGGTGAGGGGACAGCGCCTCTAGTGGAAGTGAGGGGACAGTGCCTATGGGAGGTGGAGGGGGACAGTGCCTAGTGAAGGGGTGACAGTGCCTAGTGGAGGTGAGGGGACAGTGCCTAGTGAGGTGAGGGGACAGTGCCTAGTAGAGGAGGGACAGTGCCCAGTGGAAGTGGGAGGGGGACAGTGCCTAGTGGAGGTAGAGGGGGACAGTGCCTAGTGGAGGTGAGGGGACAGTGCCTAGTGGAGGTGAGGGGGACAGTGCCTAGTGGAGGTGAGGTGGACAGTATCTAGTGGAGGTGAGGGGACAGTGCCTAGTGGAGGTGAGGGCACAGTGCCTAGTGGAGGTGAGGGACAGTGCCTAGGAGGTGAGGGACAGTGCCTAGTGAAGGTGGAGGGACAGTGCCTAGTGGAGGTGGGAGGGACAGTGCCTAGTGGAGGTGAGGGGACAGTGCCTAGTGGAGGTGAGGGGGGGACAGTGCCTAGTGGAGGGGGGAACAGTGTCTAGTGTAGGTGAGGGGACAGTGCCTAGTGGAGGTGAGAGGGGACAGTGCCTAGTGGAGGTGAGGAAAGTGCCTAGTGGAGGTGAGGGGACAGCAAACAGTGGAGGTGAGGGGAAAGTGCCTAGTGGGAGGTGTGTGGGGAACATGTCTAGTGTAGGGTGAGGGGGACAGTGCCAGGAGGGGTGAGGTGGAAAGTGCCTAGTGGAGGTG